>NW_006408538.1:5802755-5807948 GCF_000296735.1 Chrysochloris asiatica
TGGAGGCCGTCTCTCATACTTTGTACATATTGTCAGGAGGGAACAGTCACTGGAGATGGATATCATGCTGGGTAAGATGGAGGGTCAGAGAAAAAGAGAAAGACCCCCAATGAGATGGATCAGCCAGGTGGCATCATTGATGGTGTCAAGTGTGGCAGCGGTAGTGAGTTTGGTCCAGGATCAGACATTGTTTCGTTCTGCTGTGTATTGGGTCGCTATGAGTTGGTTCCAACTCGATGGCACCTGACAACAAGAAGTCGATTCTGAAGGAGCTCTGATAGCATAGTGGTTATGAATCAGGCTGTGAACATTCAGGTCAGCAGTTCGAAACTACCAGCTGTTCCACAGGAGAAAGATGAGGCATTCTGCTCTCATAAAGGTTTACAGCCTTGGAAACCCTGTACAGGGTCGCTATGGGTCGGAATAGACTTGACAGCACTTAACAACAACAATCGGTTCCGACACTTAGCGACCCTGTCTGTATAAGGTTTCTGAGGAGTGGCTGGTGAATTTGAACTCCTGATGTTGTGGTTCCTTCTGACCTTGTGGTCCAGTGTTTATCATACAGCGCCCCACCAGGACGCTAAAGATATCTATATTCAAAATTTGTCAGACTCTTTTATAAATTAATTTGCTTTGGCATCCCCTAATATTTAGATGGAAAATATTGATGACTGCCACTCTAAGTGTTAGATATTTTTTGTGGTTTGGGGATTTTGGTTTGCAACACATGTTGAGGCACATGCATACTTGTGAATAGCACCTCTTTCCCTCTACTTCTATGAGGGTGGGTTGAATCTCCAGTTTACTAGCACTAAGTGAGCTCTGTAAATCCATTAAAATCTCTCTTGTTCACTGCAGGAGCTTGTGATCCAAGCTTAGTGATACCTGTGAAAGTGTTCTGTGTCTAAATCAGGGCCAGAAAGTTAAAGGGGTGGTTAGGAACAGCATGGCAGTGCCTATAGGAATTACTGAGAAGTCTGCAAGGGAAAAGTAAATCTTGAGGATATTCATTTTGACTTTTCTCAATATTTAAAAATTAAGCATTAGTTAAGATTTACAGTTGTTAAGTACCGTCTAGTTAGGTGTAACTCATAGAGACCCAGTATAGGGTTTCTGAGGTGGATTTGAACTGCTGACCTTGCCATCCCAAGTCAATGTTTATTTTCTGTAGTTTCTACTTCAAATGACATCATTCCTTTCTACCCTCACAGATGTACTATAATATGAAGTACGCTTTAAAGCGGAAACACTCTCCAGTCTGGAGAAGCTGATGCATCTTGGCCCTTTCTCTTTTGGGAATGACTAACTGACAGCAGAGTCTGACTGTGTCTTCTGTGTGGAGATTTGAGTTTTATTTTATTAAGAAAGATGACAACATTTCTTTCAGAGAACAGAAACTATGTAAGATTTCTTTTTATATTTAAAAGGAAACGTAGGGGTGTGTATATTTATTTTTTACATAGACACTGAAGGAATTTTAGAAACCAATAATAAATATATAAAAAAAGGTTGAGAACACTACAATTCAGAAGTAACCATTAATATTCTAGTACATAATTATATATAAAATTCATTTAAAACTATACTTACATTATATACTGTTTTGGTGTACATTTCACTAGTAATATACAGTGAGTATTTTATAAATCAACAAGCATTTGTATAACAAGTATTTCAGCAAATCTTGCTTGCTGAAAGTGAAGAGGACTTAAAATATTTACTGATGAAGATCAAAGACCCCCGCTTTCCTATAGGCTGTACCTCATTGTAAAGAAAACAAAAATTCTCACCACTGGACCAGTAAGCAACATCAAGATAAATGTATGAAATTGAAGTTGTCAAAGATTTCCTTTTGCTATAATCCACCATCAAGACTCAAGGAAGCAGCAGTCAAGATATCAAACGGCGTAGTGCATTAGGCAAATCTGCTGCACATGACCTCTTTAAAGAGTCCAAGAGCAGAGATGTCAGTTTGACCCAAGCCATGATATTTTCAATAACCTCACATGCTTGTGAAAGTTGGATATTAATAAAGAAGACCGTTGAAGAATTGATGCATATGAGTTATGGCGTTGGAGAATACTAAAAGTACTATACACTGCAAAAAGAACAAACAAATCTGTGTTAGAAGAAGTATAGCCAGAATGCACTCTCATACTTTGTATATATTATGAGGAAGGACCAGTCCCTGGAGAAGGACATCATGCTTCATAAAGTGGGGGCTCAGTGAAAGGAAATGCCCCCCCCCTCAATGAGATTGATTGTGAAAGCAGCAATGGACTCAAATGTAGCAACGATTGTGAGCTTGGCAAAGGACCGGGCAGTGTTTCGTTTTGTTGTGCATAAGTTCTCTGTGAGTCAGTACTGACTTGATGGCATCTAACAACATTTGTATAAAATACGTTTTTAAATGCCAATTCCAGCATCTAAGCTTCAAAAAATATCTTTGTCCTATTGCTTAGGTGGGAGTTCTGGTTTGGTGTGGTAGGATAAGGACTGGACTGCTAACCTCAAGGTTGGTGGCTCAAACCTACCAATCACTCCTTGGAAACCTTATAAAGGGTCTCTGTGAGTCGGAACTGACCAACAATTGCCTAGTTGTGCTGATGATTGATGGAGAGTATTGCTCTATGGATTCTTTCATTTGTTCAGTGTACATTTTAAATTCCCTGTTATATTCCAAGAACATTTCTACGCTCAGGGAATATGTAAGTACTGTACAGTGTAATAAAAGACTGGGGGACTACAAGGAAAAAAATAACTACTCTCTTTTATTGCCATCACAGTTTGGCTTTGCTACTAACTGAAAAGTAGGTAGTTCAAATCCGAACAACAGTGCCCACAGAACAGTCTGGCAATTTCATTCAGAATAAGTGATTCATTGAAAACTCTGTGGAGCAGTTCTACTCTGATACATATGGGGTCACCATGAATTATAACCCACTTGACAGCAGTGGCTTTTAGGTCATTTTTATCCTCTCTTTTGTGAGAGGCACTATATTTTAGGTACTCTCTAGAAACAGAAAATACCAACATGGAGTGTCTGCAATGGACCAACCCCTCTTTAACAGCAAAAGCTGGAACAACCTAACAGCTACATCCTTGGTGTAAAAGTATGTGAGGAAATCGTCTTCATACAGAAAACATCTTCAGGAAGAAAACTTGAATATTTCAATCTGGCCCTGAATGAAAGGAGGAAAATAAAATCTGTCCTGAGAATTGGAACCACAGGTAGATTCTCTTGAAGATTTGTGGTTAAAATTTGATTTAAAAAGCTACAAGGAGAAAATTTAAAGTGGTTCCAGGTTTGGTAGGGACCTAGGCGACTGGCAGAGGCCAATGCAAATCTTCCCTAGAAGAACTTGACTTCAATCTAGGTACAGAGCCATTGATAAGACTTTAGCCTTCTAAGACGACATCTCAATTTCAGCAATATTAAAACTAGGAAAAATATGTGCCTCAGAATCAATGAAATGTAGTTACTGCCTGGGGAAGAACAGATCAAATTAAGTGTCTGGAATTAAGCCATAGAATTAAATCTCAAGGCTTCAAAACATAAATCTAGGCAGAAAATAAAAGAAGGTAGCAACCCTGAGAACAGTAACTTCCGATTATAGATGAGGGGCCTCGGTCCACTATTCTATCCCCAGGAGATGTGCACAGCAGGACTGCCGTTACGTGCTGTTGAGTGGATTGTGGCTCAGAGTGACGCCATGTAACAGTGCACTAGAACTGCCCCATAGGATTTTCTTGGTGTGGCGCTGTAGGATAAGCACTGGACCACAAGGTCAGTTTGAGCTGCCAGGTCGGCTGCCAGGTCGGCAGTTCAAACTCACCAGCCGCTCCTGAGAAACCGTATTTAGGGTCGCTAAGAATAAGAACCGACTTGACGGTAATAACAACAATCCTTATGGGAGTAGATTTCCAGGTCTTTCTCCTGAGGAAGCACTGGTTGGGTTAGAATTACCAACCTTTTGCTTAA
The DNA here is from genome assembly GCF_000296735.1 of Chrysochloris asiatica. Taxonomy (NCBI): domain Eukaryota; kingdom Metazoa; phylum Chordata; class Mammalia; order Afrosoricida; family Chrysochloridae; genus Chrysochloris; species Chrysochloris asiatica. The sequence goes on from NW_006408538.1 coordinate 5,806,741, forward strand.
CAGCCGAGTGCCATCAGGAAGCCATGCTCTTTGCGGAAGTTCATATTCTCACGTGTCCTAATGACGTCATAGTTAGCCTCCCTTCTTGAAAGTTGTTGTTGTTATTATTAAGTGCCATTGAGTTGGTTCTGACTCATAACGATCCTGTGTAGGGTTTCCGGGGAGCAGCTGATAGGGTTGAATCGCTGAGCTTACAGTTCAAATGACCATTCAATCTAGTGCTTACCTTACAGCTTAACATAAGGACTCCTTCTTGAGAGTTAAGTGCCACCGAGTTGGTTCCAACACATAGCCACCCTGTATAGGGTTTCCTAGGAGTGGCTGGTGTGCTTGAACTACTGACCGTGTGTTCCAAATGATGTTATGGTTCATTGTTCATCCTACAGCTTAATGCGAGGACTCCTTCTTGAAAGTGGTGGTGGTGGATATGTGCCATTGAGTCACTTCTGACACTGAGCAACCCTGTATAGGGTTTGTTGTTGTTGTTGTTAAGTGCCGTCGAGTCGGTTCCGACCCATAGCGACCCTGTACAGGGTTTCCGAGGGTGTAAATCTTTATGGGAGTAGAAAGCCTCATTTTTCTCCCGTGGAATGGCTGGTAGTTTCAAACTGCTGACCTTCAAGTTAGCAGTCAGACTTGTAACCCCTACGCTACCAGAGCTCCTTGAAAGTTGTTGTTAAGTGCCATTAGAGGCTTAAAATTGTTTTCCACTGTATCCCAGTTCCTACCATAGTTCTGGGAGTTCTGGTGTGGTGCTGTGGGTTAATGCGCCAGACTGCAAAGCTGTTTGAACTGCAAGGTTGGTGGTTCAAACTCACCGGCTGCTCCTTGGAAACCCTATACAGGATCACTATAAGTTGGAACTGACTTGATAGCACTTAACAACAGTAACATATCCATGGGAAGAACACTGTTTAATGCTGTCCTTGTTAGGTTTCATTGAATTGGTTCCAACTCATAGTAACCCTATGCACAATATAACAGGCCTGTGCCATCCTCAAGAACTGTTGTTATTCTGTGCCAATCTGTCTCGTTCAGGGTTCTTCCTCTTTTCCATTGACTCTCCACTTTACCAAGCATGATGTCCTTCTCCAGGGACGGGTCCCTCCTGGAAATATGTCCAAAGTATGAAAGATAAAGTCTTGTCATCCTGGTTTCTAAGGGACATTCTGGTTGTGCTTCTGACAGTCCATGTACTTTTTTTCTTT
>NW_006408538.1:5808378-5810400 GCF_000296735.1 Chrysochloris asiatica
TGTAAATCTTTACCGGAGCAGAAAGCCTCATCTTTCTCCCGCGGAACCACTGGTAGTTTCTAACTGCTGACCCTGAGGTTAGCAGCCTGATTTGTAACCACTACGCTACCAGAACTCCGGTGATTGAAAATACCCTGACCCTTCTTAGTCATCAAAATGAGGTCTTTGCTCTTAACACTTTAAAGAGATCTTTTGCAGCAGTTGTGTCTAATACAATATGTTGTCTGATTTCTTGACTGCTGCTTCCATGAGTGTTGATTAAAGATTCAAGCAAAATGAAATCTGACAACTTCAGTCTTCTCTCCTCTTATCGTGATGTTACTTATTGGTTCAGTTGTGAGGATTTTTGTGCTGTTTACATTGATGTGCAACCCATACTGAAGGCTGTAGTCTTTGATCTTCATCAATAAGTATTTTAAGCCCTCTTCACTTCCAGCATGCAAGAGTGTATCATCTGCATATCACACGTTGCCAATGAACCTTCCTCCAATCCTGATGCCACATTCTTTTTCATTTAATCCAGTTCTCAGGTTATTTGTTCCGCAAACAGATTAAACAAGCATGGTTCATACCTTTCCTGGTTGTAAACCATTCAGTATCTCCTTGTTTTGTTCTCTTCCTTGACTGCCTCGTAGTTTATGTACAAGTTCCTCATGAGTGCAATGAAATATTCTGGAATATACATTCTTTGCAATGTTTCCCATAGTCTGTAATGATTTACACAATTAAAAGCTTTTGCACAGTCAATAAAGCACAAGTAAACATCTTTCTGACATTCTCTGCTTTCATCCAAGATTCATCTGATGTCAGCAATGATATTCCTAGTTCCATGTCCTCTTCTGAATTTGGCTTGAGTTTCTGGTAGCTTCCTGTTGATGTACTGCTGCAACTATTTTTGAACTATCTTCAGTAAAATTTTACCTGCATGTGATATTAATGATATTGTTCGATGATACCTACATTCTGTTGGGTCACCTTTTATTAGAATGGGCACAGATATGGATCTCTTCCAATTGGTTGGCCAGATAGCTGTCTTCCAAATTTCTTGGCCTAGATGAATGAACGCCTTCAGTGCTGCATCAGGCTGTTGGAAGATTTCAATTTGTAGTCATCTATTACTAGAGTCTTGTTTTTTCGCCAGTGATCTCAGTGCAGCTTGGGTTTCAACCTTCTCCGCTGTCGGTTCTTAATCATATGCTACCTTCTGAAATGATTGAACATTGACCATTTCTTTTTGGTACAGTGACTCTGTGAATACCTTTCATCTTCCTTTGTGTATTGAGTCTTTCAATATTGTAAGTTGGTCATTAGTGTCTAATGCATCAAATCTGTTCTTGAGATTGTCTCTAAATTCAGGTAGAATGTATTCAAGGCTATATTTTGGGTCCTGTGGACTGCCTTTAATTTTCTTCACTTCAGCCTGCACTTACATATAAGCAATTGATGGTCTGTTTCACAGTTTCCCTCTGGCCTTGTTTTGGCTGATGATATTGAGCTTTTGCGCTGTCTCTTCCCACAGATACAGTTGATTTGATTCCTATGTATTCCATCTGGTAAGGTCCATGTGTGTAGCTGCCTTTTATGCTGTTGAAAAAGATATTTGCCATGAATAAGCCATTCATCTTACAAAACTTTATCGTGTGATCTCCCGCATCATTTTTATTATCAAGTCCATATTTTCCAGCTGCTGATCCTTTCTCTTTGTTTCTAACTTTCACATTCCAATCACCATGCATTGATATTTCCAATAATTATCAGTGCGTCTTGATGTCATGTTTGATCAACTTCAGACTGATGAACTTGGTAGAAATCTTCTATTTCATCATCAGTGGCTTTAGTGGTTGGTACATAAATTTGAATAATAGTGGCATTAACTGGTCTAACTTACAGGCTTATGGATATTATCCCATCACAGATGGTGTTGTACTTTAAGATACATCTTGAAATGCTCTTTTAGAAAATGAACGCAACACCATTTCTTCCCAATTTTACATTCCCAGCATATTTGATTGCCAAATTCAA
>NW_006408538.1:5818789-5819826 GCF_000296735.1 Chrysochloris asiatica
ATGCATCACTATTTACCTCTGTCCCACTAGGCCATGCAAACCTGTCTCAGTGTTCCCCTATCTATCTTGTTCTTATGTCTCCTCCCTGCTTCTTGTATTGCCCTCCCTAACACTCAAACTAGAACCCCCACCCCAACCCCATTGTGGTTACCTTATATTCCATTAGTTCTACCCTCCATTTAAGATAGTCTTATTTTATCCCGTAATCTGCCCGAGCTTCCCAACACCTGGATCTCTGTTCCTCCGTGTTTACTTTCTTTTACATTTTGATTGTTTTGATCCTAGACTGACCTCCCAGATCCTCTGTTCTTATAATTTTATTCTGTTCTTGTTTCTTGACTCTTCCATTTGTTGATTTAGTTCAGGGTGATGCTGCCACGTACGTCATTCTGTAGTTGTTGTCTGTTCTTGTTGGTTCTCAGTCCACAGAACTTTCTTTAGGATGTTTTTTATAGCAGGGTTGGCTTTGGCAAAATCCCTTAGCATCTGTTTATGCTGGAAGGTTTTGATTACACCATTGTATTTGATTGACAGCTTTGCTGGATAGAGGATTCTTGGGCAGCAGTTTTTTTCTTGCAGGGTTTTATATATGTCTCCCCATTGCCTTCTTGTCTGCATGGTTTCTGTTGAGAAATCCGAGCTTGTCCTGATTTGCTTGCCTTTGTATGTTACACTTCTCTTTTTCCTAGCTGCTTTCAAGAGCCTGTCCTTATCTTTGATTTTGAAGAGCTTGATTATTATATGTCTTGGTGATTATCTCTTAGGGTCTGTTCTTCCTGGGGTTTGTTGAGCTTCTTGATTGCTTATCTTTTCACTTTTCAGGATGTTAGGAAAATTTTCTTCCAGAAGCTCTTCAACTATTTCCTCTGTGGGCTTGTATGATTGTTCCTGTTCTGGAATGCCAATAATTCTTAAGTTATTCCTCTTCATGTTGTCCAACATGAAGCTTAGACCTTCTTCAGATTTTTTATCCTTTTTTGTATTTGCTCTTCTACCTTAGTAGTGTTGAGAAAGTTATCTTCTGGATCACTAGTTCT
>NW_006408538.1:5820218-5822473 GCF_000296735.1 Chrysochloris asiatica
TCAGGGGTTATCTGTGGCCTTACTACTTAGATGGGTATGCATTTTGGTATTTTTTATGCTTTCTGATTGCCTCTAGGTAGATGTGAGCAGGAAATGGCTTCCCTTTTCACTCTTCTTTTTGAAAAATTTCAAGATGCCACTGTTGGTCATTTTGACATAATTTATGATTTAATTTTCAGCCTATTTCCTTTTTTGTTTGTTTGTCCTGCTCTGAAATCTCCATTCAGGCCTTTTTTTCTAGTTATAAACAGTTCAGGGCTGGCAGTGACCATTTGGTTTTAAGTGGAAACTGTCTCTTTAAATTTTGAGGAGATCTGTGCCCATGCGTAGTAGAACCCTCCAAGGGTGGGGCAGGGGTGTTTACTAGCTCAGGCACCCCTATAGTCACCAGAATGGAGGTGGTCAGACAGCAAGGGACCAATGAACAGATACCAGAAGAAAAGAATGTCCACACCTGTATCTCTGCGGTTTTGTCAGGCGTCCGTGGCTGCTCTGATCCTTCCCCCACTTGGTCTCACCCAAGATGGTGGTTCCTGGAGCAGGTGCATGTCTTGAATTAGAAAGCAATGGATTTTGCTTCTGCCGCAAATTCTCCCAGCTGTAAGCCTTCCAACCTTCTAAATATTCCTTTATATGTGGTTCAGAGTTCTGGGACCATCCCCTGAGCCTGTTTTGTCTTGTATTCTGTGTTGTTGCTGATGGAGCTCCTTACTGCACTTCCACTTGATCCGCCATCTTGTTTGTTCTCTTAGAACTATTCTTTTTTTGTTGTTACATTAACAAAACCTTTGCCAATTCAACATTTTTTTATGTGTCTACTTCTGTAACCTGGATTACATGCATCATGTTTTACAACCATCATTACTATCTACCTCCAAATGATTCTACCACTAGTAACAGAAATTCTCCTTTTCCCTCCTCCCACCTCTAGTAACCACTAATAAGCTTAGGTTTCTGTACATTTGCCTCTTCTAGCTATTTCATGTAACCGAGATCATATAGTATTTATAATTCTACTGTGACTGAGTTACTTTGCTCAGCAGAGTGCTTTCAAGGTTCATCCCTATTTTAGCAGGCATCACGATTTCATTCCTCCTTATGACTGAGTAATATTCCATTGTGTGTATATGTCTCATTTTGTTTATCCATGTGTCTTTGGAGGGACATTAAGGCAGTTTACACCTTTAGGTTATTGTACCATAGCACTGTTCTTAATAGCCCCAAACTGGAAACTACCTAAATGTTCATCAAAATTATAAGACTTAATGTATTTGTAGTGTATTCACAAAATGTAATGTAATGATACGGTTCTAAAAGGAACAACAGCTACATGCAGCCATATGGATAAATCTCCTCTGTGAGTCTCAGTTATGCTGAGTGATACATTGTCGATGATGAGTGGTAGGAGTGGTCCAGTCTAGGCACGGGCAATGAGTGTGTGCATTGTCTGTGGAGTATTTGATAATACAAATAAAACTGTGACTAAAAATCAGTTTTAAAAAATATCAGCACATGGTATCAATTTACCCATGATCAAATCCCCCTTCCTGCTGGGATAGACCACCTCTCACCCCTGTTCCACATCACTGGAGAGACAAAAATCACCTGTGATAATGTCACCTTCTTAGCTCAACAACCTATGAAAGTGGCAAGTCACTCCTAGAAGACAGACTCTGAGGTTGGATGCTTCTCTGCCTCCCTTGGTGCACTCAAGAAGAAAGCTCATTCTTTCCCTCACCTTAATGTGGTTCCTAACTGACAAGACATGACCAGGCACTGCCTTGTTTTAGGTAACAACTGGATGAAACATGAGGCAGTTCTGGATGCTGGTTATAAGCGTGTGTTTGATTTGTGAAAATACGTTGGGCTGTTCTCTTGGGATCTGTGCACTTCTTTGTATATTATATTCTGATAAAAGAAGTTTTAGAAAGCTGGTATAGTGCTGTAGGATAAACGCTGGACCTCAATGTTGATTTGAACCACAAGGGTTTATTCTAGAAGTATCAGTTATAGAGTATTGTGTGATCCTGGTAGAAAGTTAGTCACCAGTTACTCCTTGGGGGGAGGGGGATATCTATCTATCTATCTATCTATCTATCTATCTATCTATCTATCTATCTATCTATCTCCTGGTGTGGCACTGTGGGTTAATGCACTGGACTGCAAAGTTGGTTTGAACCACAAAGTCAGCGATTTAAACTCACCAGCCACTGCTCTGAAACCCTAAACAGGTTAGCTATGGTCAGAACTGACTC
>NW_006408538.1:5823048-5825373 GCF_000296735.1 Chrysochloris asiatica
TTTTTAAGGTTTTTATTGTGGATTGAGTGAAAGTTTACAGGGCACATCATCAGTTTCACATTCAGCCATTCATATGACTTGCTTCATTACATTGATTACAATCCTCTCCATACATCATCATCAGTCAACAGTGAGGCATTATGTTTTTGGAGTCTTGGTATGGCACCGTGGTTAATGTGCTGGACTGCAAAGTTGGTTTGAACTGTAAAGTCGGTGGTCCAAGTTCACCAGCGACTCCTTGGAAACCCTATACAGGGTCTTTGTGGGTTGGAACTGGCTCAATGGCACTTAGCAACAAAAACAACACAACCACATGGGAGAGGTACTGAGTTCTAGGCTGTGAGGCTAAGATGGATAAGCTACTACTTTTGCTGAAAAGAAAAAATGATTTACAAAGCAGTTGAACTACTTCCGACTTAATCACATGAGCCTAAGCATTTATCTTTAGACATATGGCAGATAGCCAGCAGTATCTCTCCTTTGCTGTTTTTGTGGAGTGTGAATTCTTTTTGAGGTTACTAACTGTACAGGAGAGGGGCAGACATGAAACTGGGAAGAGTGTGGGGAGTGGAGCCAGGAAAACAGACTGTGTATCTCAAATTGAGTTCTCTGGTTCATCCTTGAAAGAGAGGAATTGCAGGCAGAGATGTAGATCTTTCAGAAAATGCTCTGTAAGATATTGGGCTGTTGAAGAGGGACATGGGGTTGGGTGATAGAGACATTCTCCTACTCCTGTGCTGTTCTTCATAACGTCCATGCCTGAGAACTCAGAGAGCAGCCAACAAACCTGTGCTACTCTGAAAGAACGGAACTGAGGCAAGGCAAGGTGCCTTTGTGTAGCTTGGTAAGTGAAGAAGATTTGGGCAATGAATCTCATCCAGGAGGCTGCAGGAACACAATATGATAGTGGACACCCAGAAGGAACTTTTGGTGTGGAAGAGTACATGGACATATTAGGAGTGTGGACTTTGGAGTCATGGTCTATCACTTACTAATAACTTTGGACTGCTTCTTCATCTAGAAAAAAGAGATAATAATAATACCACATAAGGTAGTTGAAAAGGTTAAGATAATACATATAAAGCCTATGGTAAGTGGTATGAAAATATCATGGTTAGGAATACATGAAGACTTCTTGGCAGTAGGTTCAAAAAGTATCTGAACCTATAAAGAATGGTCTGGCTTTTAGACTCAGTAGTCACATATGTTTCTATGCATATTGTTGTTGTTAAGTGCCATCAAGTCAGTTCCGACCCATAGCGACCCTGTATAGGGTTTCCGAGGAGCAGCTGGTGAGCTTGAACCACTGACCTTGCAGTTCAAACAGCTTTGCAGTCAGATGCATTAACCCACAGTGCCACAACAAGACCTTGGTGGCCATTAAAAGAAGCGATTTTTTTCTCTCCTAAAAACCACATCCCTTTAATAGAAAACTAAAGCAAACCTTGTGCAATATGTGAAAAGGACCACGTATTTAGTGTGACTACATGTCAGAAACCATCTGGACCATTTTCTGGTAGCAGATGTTTGCCAAATTAACTTTGGAAACAAAATTCATGTAGGGTACTTCTGTTAGCACAATGAATGCAACTAGGGCAGAGGAAGATCAATTTTTCAAAACAATATTAAGGCACATTATAATCAGGTAACAAACCATGGTGACTACACATCTTCTTACAAATTGCTACAGAGGGCTTAAGAAACGTCAACAGACTATTGCTTCGTTTCAGAGAAATTCTCCCAGAAATGATCTAGAATTCAAGAGCTTTAAAGAATTGACTAAGAAGACTTAGAAGTCTCTAACTTACATTGCTCACATCAGAGTAATTAATAAGAGATAGACAGAGGTACTTTTTGCTTATTTATAAGGAATGTCTGATTTTCTTGTTTTTTACAAACACAGTATTCTAGGATCTGGGAATAAGACATGTATCAAGAATTAGTCCCTTACGGAGTTTCTGTTAAACCAAAGCCAAAACCAACCCATTGCTATGAGTCGGAACTGACTCGACGTCACTTAACAACAGCAACATAGAGAGTAGAACTGCTCCTTAGAGATTTCGAGACTGTAAATCTTCATGGGATCAGACAGCATCATCTTTCTTCTTTGGAGTGGCTGGTGGGTTTGAACTGCCAAACTTATGGTTAGCAGCCCAACATTTACTGCACTGCACTGCACTACCAGGGCCCTTTGAGTTTCTGTTAAGGATGATACAAAAATTCAGAAACAGACTACTGATGATTGTCAACATGGGAAATAAATGTTATTGAGTTGTATACATTGTTGTTGTTGTTTTGTGCCATTGAGTTGGTATTGACTCATAG
>NW_006408538.1:5826798-5828888 GCF_000296735.1 Chrysochloris asiatica
TTACAATGAGGTGCAACCCATACTGAAGGGTTTTGATCTTCATCAGCAAGTATTTTAAGTCCTTTTGCTTTAAACAAGCAAAGTTGTATCATCTGCATATCACAAGTTGTTAATGAGTTTTCCTCAATCTTGATGCCATGTTATTTTTCATATAATCCAGCTTCTCAGATTATTTGTTCAGCATACAGATCAAATAAGTATGGTGAAAGAATACAACCCGGGTGCACACCTTTCCTAATTTTAAACCATTCGGTGTTCCCTCGTTCTGTTCGAACGACTTCTTCTTGGTCTATGTACATGTTCCTCATGAGCATAATTAAGCGTTCTGGAATATTCATGCTTTGCAGTGTTGTCCATAGCTTGTCATGATCCACACAATCAAAAGCTTTTGCGTAGTTAATAAAGTACAGGTAATCATCTTTCTGGTGTATATATATATATATATGTTGTTGTATTGTTGTGAAGTGCTGTCAAGTCAGTTCTGACCCATAGTGACCCTGTATAGGGTTTCTGAAGAGCCGCTGGTGAGCTTGAACTGCTGACCTTACAGTTCAAATGGCTTTGCAGTTTGGTGCATTATCCTACAGTGCCACACCAGGACTCCATATATGTATATATCCAAAGAAAAATTATTAACCCTTACTTACAGGGATTTTTGGTCTAACTGGAAAACAAATAAACCAACACATCAAGTGTGGTCAATGGCTAAATTCTGGTGTGCCTTGGGTCCTGTGGAGGCCCAGGTTATTGTTGTAAGTGCTGGCAAGTCATTTCCAGTTCACAGTGACTATGTATATAGTTTCCAAGGAGCAGCTTATGAGTTTGAACCACTGACCTTGTGTTCCAGTGCTTATCTTATAGCCCCACCCCAGGGCTCCCATAAAACTCAGGTGAGAGAAAGATTATGGGGGAGGGAATGACAACGCTTGTTCCAGGAGGGGAAATAAAAGAACACTTCTGCAAGGAGAGAGTGTGCAAAACAAAAGGCAATGTTGAGGTAGGTAGGACATGATCACTTACCTGTTTTTATTTTTGGAATCAACACAGGTAGGACAGTAAGGTCATAATAACTTCCAAATCTAACAGCTGAAAAACTATCAGTATTGAATAGCAACAGTGGCTTCTTTGAATCTTAATTATATAAGTACTCAATTAAAAGAATTTTTTTTCTGAATTTCCCCACAAAGTCTAAAGTAAATGAAAATTCTGCCTTCTTTGTGAATAAGACAATTCATTTTAGAATACTTAAATCTTTCAAACAGACTTGACACCCTTTCTATCCTCTGTATTATTTTTGCCTTTTTAAAACTCCATTTGTTACAATGCAAGAACTTATCATCATTATTTTTATAGCGAATCCTTGCTTAGATTTACTGACAGGTGTTCTGAATTTTTACTTGGCAGTGCGCCATGCATTTCTGGATCTTCCTTCTGGATTTATTTTCTTTCATGTGAAGTGAGCTTTTTAGAATTTCTTTCAGTGGATAGTGTTATTGTTTAGTGCTGTCTAGTTGGTTGCAACTCATACTGATGCGAATAGGGTTTCTGAGGAGCAGCTGTTGAGTTTGAACAGCTGACTTTGCAGCTCCAACTGACCTTGCAGTCCAGTGCTTATCCTATAGCATTGCACCAGGACTCCTCAGTGGATCTTGTCATTGTTTAGTCCTGTCTAGTTGGTTCCGACCCATAGTAACCCTGTATAGGGTTTCTGAGGAATGGCTGGTGAGTTTGAACCTTGCTGATCAAACTGACCTTACTGTTCAAAGCCATCTTGCAGCCCAGTGCATCACATCAGGACTCTCAGTGGATATATTACAGATAGTTAATATTGTTAGTATTTGTCTGTTTGGAATTACAAAGAGTTTTCAAAAAGTTTGTGGGAAAATGGAATTAAAAGACAATGGCTGGAGACTTTAGATCCAGAGAGGGAGAGCGACTGTGTGCTGAAGACCTGAGGGGCACGGGGAAGGATTGCATGGAGGGGATTGTAACCATGGCAATGAGATGATATACGATGGAATGAATGTAAAAGTAATAGTCTCCCATGTAAACTATCACATAATTCACAATAAATCATTAAAAAAAAATTG
>NW_006408538.1:5829078-5858446 GCF_000296735.1 Chrysochloris asiatica
TATTTTTTTTGTGTGATCTCATCTTTCTGGGTTTTACCACATGTGAGTATCCTGTACTTGTCTGGAATCAAATGCCTTTACATGTGATAGTTTTTTTTGTTTGCCTCTGTCCAGGTCCAATTGTATTAAATGTTTCTGAACCATTTAAGAAAATAAGATTTGTATATTTTCATTGTTGTTGAAAATACACCTAGCAGAATACACACCAATTCAATAATATCTATGCATATGAATCAGTAATACTAGCCGCTTTGAGGAAGCAAGAGGACTCTTTCTGCTCTCATAAATATTTACAGTCATGGGAACCCTATTGTGTTGTTGTTAAGTTCCATTGTCAAGTCAGTTTGGACTCCTAGTGACCCTGTATAGGGTTTACAAGGAGTTGCTGGTGGGTTTGAACTTTTGACATTTGTGTTAGCAGTCTAGTGCTTATCCTGGAAGCCTTATACAGGGTTGCTATGAGTCAGAATCGATTTTACAGCACTCAACAACAACAACAATTCATAACATTGATTACATTCTTCAAGCGATCCAGCCCTTCTCACCCTTTCCCCCACAAATTGTTCCATTGACATAAACTCACTGCCCCTGAGCTTCCTAGCTAACCTTTAGAGTTGCTGTTGTCAACTTGATTTCACATAAATAGTTCTTCAAAAAAGCATAATGTTCAAAGCAGATAATCTTTACTAATAAAGCTTATTTTTTGTTTGGTTTAAAAAAGACTTTGGTGGTGATTTTGTGTTGTGGAGTCAGTTCTGACTCATAGCTACTCTGCACAGGGTTTCCAAGGCTGTAAATCTTTACAGGAGCAGAAAGCCTCATCTTTCTCCTGTGGAACAGCTGGTAGCATCTCTTGTAACCACAAAAACTTTCAGGGATATTTTAGGTTTAAAGCTTACTTCAGAGCTATTATTTTGGGAGTTCATCTGGCCTCCATTGTTCCAGAAAGTCTGGATTCTATGGGAATTTGAATCTCTGTTTCACATTTCCTCCTTTGGATCACAATTTTTTCAGAACCAATTTTTGTTGTAACTTTTTAAGCTAAATTTTTTCCTACAGGCCTCTAACTAAACTTTCCCAGCTATGCTCCAACCAAGCAAAGGCCTGGTTGCTTGCCAGTTTTGCACTCATCCTATCATGTTTCATATCATTGCAATGATTACAATCCCCTCCAGGCATCACCATTCCACAGTATTTACTTCTATTCTGCTGCTCTATCTTCCCATGTTCTCATTTCTGCCTCCATCTCTGGATAAGGTACCAAATTCTGCTCATACTCTTCTCCCTTGATGGTCCTAAAGTCCTCTGTTCCTGGAGTGCAAGATTAACTACTCCCCCCACTTTGTTACAAAACTTCTACCTTTACAGTTGTGACAATTGCAATTATTCATGATAACAGTTACTCACTTTTGAATCATAAGAATCTTCTCCTCATCTCCTTTCACCAGACCCATCTAGACAAGATGAGAATTATTCAGTGGGGATTCTACCTTCCCCCTACACACTCTGAACCTAAACTTCTTCTTGAAAACTTATAAGCAAGCCATTTCATGCTTTTATAGCCCCTCTCATTTTAGGTAGCCAATGTCTAAGTTGTCCATCCCTATCAACCCTGTGTACAGAGGGGATAGGTTTGATCTTTGATGTAAAGATTCCTTCCTTCTTGGATGGTATTTTGAACTACTACATCCATATGTATAGGTCAAATTAATCAAATTGTAGCAATTTACACTAACCTGTGCTCTACCGTCCCCTCCCTCCCACTCCTGGTAGCCAAAAAAGAAAATTTTCTTTTCTTTCTTTTAGTATGAGTATCTTTTCATAAGCTTCATGTTTTTAATGTTTCCATGTTCTTCTTAGATTTTCATTTTCTTGGTATGTTGTGAAGTATTAATTTTCTTTGAAGTTACTCTATAGTCTATTAACTTTTCCTCCACTTAAAACAGTCTATTTTACCATGCAATCTACCTGAGCTCCTTATCACCTGGATCTCTGTTCCTATATTTTTACCTTCTTTCCATGATAATTGTTTTGATCACCTCCCAGATTCTCTGAATTCATTCATTTTTTTTTTTTTAAGTTTTTATTGTGAATTATGTAATAGTTTACATGGGAGAATATTAGCTTTACAGTCATCCTATCTTATTTCATTTCATTGTAATGATTACAATCTCCTGCATGCATCATCAAACAACCCTTTTAGTGTGGATACTTTTTCTTAATCTTTTACAATTATGGCCCTATGCAGTATTTCTCCTTTTGTGACTGACTGATTTCACTCAACATAATGTCTTCAAGTTTCATCTGTGTTTTGCGGTGGCTTGCACCTTCCATGTTGTTCTGTAAGGTAGCATAATATTCCATTGTGTGTATGTACCAAAGTTTATTTATCCATTCTTCCACTGATGGGCACTTAGGCTGTCTCCATCTTTTTGCTATTATAAATATGCTGCTATGAACATTGATGTGCATGTATCTACTCGTGTTTTATATATATAAATACCAAGTAGAGGAATTGCTGAATCATAAGGTATCTCTCTTTCTAACCTTCTGAGGAAATGCCATATTGTTTTCCGGAGAGGTGGGACCATTTTGCAATCCCACCAGCAATGTAGGAGGGTCCCACTCTTTCCACAGCCTTCCCAGCATTTATTGTCCTCTGTTTTTCAAAAATCTTTGCTGTTATTGATAGTGTGAGATGATATGTCATTGTTGTTTTTGATTTGCATCTCTCTAATGGCTAGTGATCGTGAACATTTCTTCATATGCTTGTTGGATGCCTGGATCTCCTATGTGGTGAAGTGTCTGAAAATATGCTTTGTAGTATTTTGATGTTTGTATATTTATGGAGGCTTGCTTTGTGACCTAACACATGGTCAATTCAGGAGAATGTTCCATGTGCATGGAAAAGAATGTGTATTGTGCTGTTGTTGGGCTGAATGCTCTGTACACATCTATGAGGTCAGGTTGGTTGATTGTGCCATTTAGTTCCTCTGTAACTTTGTCGAGTTTCTTTCTGGTTGTTCTATCTCTTTTCAAAAGTGGCATATTAAATCTCCCACTACAATTGTAGATTTATCTAGTTGTTTCTTTAATTCTGGTAGGGTTTGCTTTATATATCTTGGTGCTCTTTCTTTGGGAGTGTAGATATTTATTATGGTTATGTCATCTTGCTCAATTGACCCTTTAATCATGAGATCGTGTCCTTCTTTATCTCTTATGCAGTCTTTTGCCTTAAAGTTTATTTTATCAGAGATTAGTATTGCCACTCCTGCTTGTTTTTTATTGCAGTTAGCTTGGTATATTTTTTTCCATTCCTTCACTTTTAGTGTGTTTTTGTCTTTGTGTATAAAGTGTGTCTCTAGAAGGCATCATATTGAAGAGTCCTGTTTTCTTATCTATTCTGCCACTCTCTGTCTCTTCACTGGTGCATTTAATCCACTAATGTTCAGTGTAATTATCAATAGGTATGAATTAATTGCTGTCATTATGTTAATTTTCTTTTGGTGCTGTTCATTCCTTTTTTCTGCTTGCCTTCTTGTGCTGAATTCATGTTTTTTGTGCTAATTCTTGTCAGTTTCTTCTTCGTTTTAATGTTCCCTTGTTCTGCTTGAATCTTCATTTTCATGAAGTTGTGACAGATTTTTTTCTTTGGAGTTACCCTATAGTTGATTAAGTTTTACCTGCATTTAAGACAGTCTATTGTATCCAGATGGTGACCTCCTATATTTTTCCTTTGACATTGTGAATATTTTGATTTTTGATTAGCCTCACAGGTCCTCTGAATTTGTTGTTGTAATTTTGTTCTGCTTTGAAGTCTGCTATCTGTTGACTGAGTTCTGGGTGGTGTTGCCGCATCTGTTAGTCTCTGGTTATAGAGCTTCTTGAATGTTTATGTTTTCATTTTTCAAGATGTTTGGGACACTTTTTTTTTTTCCAGCAGTTCTTCAACAATCTCTTTTGTGGTCTTCTGTGATTCTTCCTGTTCTTTAATTCCAATAATTCTCAAGTTTATTCCTCTTCATGTTGTCCCAAACAAATCTTAGTCTTTTTTCAGATTTTTGTATCCGTTTTTTCTGTTTGCTCTTCTATCTTAGCAGTGTTGAGAGATTTGTTTTCCAAGTCATTGGTTTTGGCTTCCATCTCTTCAATTCTACTCCTTTGCTCTTTCAGTGTATTGTCCATTTCTGGTATTTTATTATTAATTGGTTGAACCTATTTTTGCAGGTTTTGAATTATTTCCAGTGCTATTTCTATCTCATTTGATTGTTCCTGTAGCTTTTTCCTGACTTCTTCCTTATTTTTCTCAATCCCTCTATGGAGCTTTTGGATGCAGCTGAATATCATTTTTTTGAATGCCTTCTCAGGCAGTTACAAAGCCTGCCCTCCTTCCAATGGGCAATATAGGTCTACCTGCAGCTCATTTGTTTCTGTTAGTCTATCTTGTTTCTGGACATGTACCAAAATTTTCAAATGTCTTTTGGACATTTTCAATAATTAGATGTGTTTTCAATAATTAGATGAATGTATGTTGATGGATTATTAAACTTTCTGATTGCCTCCAGGTCGATGGGATCAGGAGATGGGCTTCACTTTTCACTTTTCTTATTACTCAACTCAGAATAATTGTAGTAGGTGTTGGCTGTCTATCTGGTGTATAGCAGCTGGTATTGGTTCTTGCCTGGATGATGAATTTTATAGGGTGTGATTGTAGCTTCACTATATGACCACAATTTCTGTCTCTTCTTGGGTAATGTCAGGAAGTAAAAGGGGAACCAAAATAACAAAATAAAACAACAACAAAAAAACCCCTCACATAAAACCCCAGCAGCAAAACAAAACAAAACAAAACAAAAATCAGATTGGATACTACAGTCTATAATTGAAAAAAAAAAACACACACACAAAACCCCCAAAAAACCAAAAACACTTTAGCAAAATATGAGTATGACTTTAACACCCCTTGCTCAGCTGGCTGGAGCCGTTCTGGGAGACTCTTCCAATGTAAGCAGTTCCTGTTACCTCTCCTATTCTTACATTCAGCACACTGTGGTCTTTGCGGATCCATGTACATGTGTAGTAGAACCCTCTGGGGGTGGGGGGTGGGGGCGTCCACTCACTCAGGCACCTCCTCTAGTCACCGGAGTGTAAGTGCAGACAGTACAAAATGAACAGGAAAAAATGTTCACAGCTTTATCCCTGATGATCAGTCAGACCTCCACTGTGGGAGCACTCCTCTGATCCTGATCCTGCTCCGTCATGCCCAAGATGGCTGCTCTGACACCTGCTGGCAGCTGCAGATCAGAAAATGCCAACTTTCTTGCTTCTGCTACGAATCCTACTAGCAGTAATCCTTTGATCCTTCTAAATATTCCTTTATATGTAACTCAGAGTTCTGGGACTGTCCCCTGAACCTGCTTCATCCTGTATTCTGTGTTATCACTGTTGGAGATCTGTACTGAGCTACTCCCTAATCTGCCATCAAACCTCTACATCTATTTTGACTAGTAGAATTTTTCTTTTCCACTATATTGTTAGCTGTGCATGAGAAAGAACTTGGTCAGCTTTCAGCATAGTACCTAGCACAGTGTTTTATTCAAAGCTGTTGTTGTTGTTAAGTGCCGTGGAGTCGGTTCCGACTCATAGCGACCCTACACAGGGTTTCCCAGGCTGTAAATCTTTACGGGAGCAGAACGCCTCATCTTTCTCCCATGGAACCACTGGTAGTTTCGAACTGCTGACCTTACAGTTCACAGCCCAATTCGTAACCACTACGCTACCAGAGCTCCTTAGCAATTGCTAAAAATGATTTTTAAAGTACATTTCTTTTAAGCTCTTTGTAAGAAATGTATTTTTCTTTAGTTAGACAATACAGATCTTGTTTGCTTTCAGATTCTATTAAATACTTCTTGTTTTAGCCTATTAGTAAACTAAAGTGCATTTAACATTTTGGTAATTAATTCACCTTAATTTTCCTTGTGTTTTTTAATTTTTGTCTAAGGTTGAACTGAGTCTTTGGGTCAGCAAAAAATCCTGGTGCTTTATCCAAATCTGGTATTCATATCTGTGAGGCGAGAGCTACTGACGAACTCATTGAAGCATTTTTACACATGTGTTTTTCTCTTTTGCCTCTGTGGTAAGGAATTTTCCTAGCTTTGTTTTTGATTTCTTTCCAGTCCACTTTTAAAATTTCCACATGGGATTTAGCCATTTGGTAAACTGCTCTCAGATTCCCTGCTTGCCATCAGGGTCAGCTTTTCAGCTGCTAGATCTTTGACATCTTTCAGTTTTTCTGAGCCTGTGTTTACAGCCCTTCTTGCTGGCTTCATTGCCTTTATTCTTTCTCTATATTTCATGGTTGTAAGGTACAGGCTTTTCCTTTCAGCAGCTCTCTGTCTTCAGGGAATCACTCCATCTTGACTGCTCCATGGTTTTTGATCTTGCCTATGTTGTTACTTAGCTGTGACAATTGCAGCTCAAATCACAGTTCCCTAGAGCATGGGACATTTTTCTTTAGCGTGGCCTGTTTCTCATCTTCCTCTGTCCTGACACTGCTTCAGACATATTTGAAAATTCAGCATATTTTTTCTTAATATTCTGTTTTCTCGTTGCTGATTCTAGTCTGTCTCTTTAAATAAAAAGTCAATCTTGTCAATTTCTTTCTTTTCTTTTTTTTTTCTATTCATATTTGGCATTGTCGGGATTGCCGTTGCTCTTGACAGCTGCTATTCAATATGTCATTACTCAGCCTTGGAAGTAATTTTAGAATGCTGTGTGCTCCTGACTGTGGAACACAGTGTTATCAAAATCCTGAGGGTGGTACATCTGAAGGTGGGGATAACCTGAAGAAGAATTTGTGACATTTGTACAATGCTCTACAGTTGATAAGGGACTTTAAAATATATGATCTTATTTAGTGCTCACAATAAGCACATGAGCATGGCAGTGCATTATAATTCCCTGTTGTAAAGTCAAGAAACACCAAGATTATAAAATTAAGTGTATTTTCCAGTGTTGTCCAGCTAGAAGGTAATGGAGTCAAGGTTTGAACTGATGCCCACCAGTGCTCTTTAAAATGTAGTATATTGCCTTTTCAAAATCACTTCAATTTCAGGCTAGACTGGACAGTGTGGACTTTAGGCCCCGCTGGATCCTGGGACTCAAAACATGTTTCAGGGTGTAACCTTTTCACTCTCTCGGATCTGCCTACCTCTGAGTTGGCTTTCTTATTTTTTCAGGCTCTTCACTTAGGAGGAAATATGGCTTCTAGAAGTTCCAGGATAATATCCTATGATCCAGAAGAAAGAAGACCATGGCTCTTCTTGCAGCAGTACAGAGATGATTCTCGTTGTCTCTAATTGGGTTGTATGTTTATCTCTGAGCCAGTCACTGGTATCCGGGGATGAGATGCTCTGAGTGCACGAATCTGAGTGCCCTGATCTCTTTCGGCATTACACTTACCATCAATTGGGTCAGACCACATAGCTAGTGAGTGTGGTAAGTGGTTTAATAGAAGAAAATGAGGACATGTTACCAGAATAAAAGTGAAAAAAAAAAAAAAACCTGCTGAGCAAAGGCAAGATATGTCCTCTGTGCTGGGTATTTTCCATTTGCCCTTCCAGATCCACTCACCACACTATCCTGTGCTCCAGAACTCTGACTTACATAAACTGCAACCATGGACTCCCTTTTTCTCAATGCTTAATGGTATTTGGCCAGTAAGAGCTCTGATATGAGGTTGTTGTTGTTGTTGTTAAGTGCTGTCGAGTTGGTTCTGACCCATAGCAACCCTGTATAGAATTTCCTAGGAGTGGCTGGTGAGCTTGAACCACCAAACTTGTGGTTCAAATCCACTTTTCAGTCCAGTGCTTTAACCCTCAGCACCATGTAAGTAAGGGAAAACTGTTGTTGTTTGGGGCCATAAAGTCAGTTCTGACTCATAGTGACCTTATACACAAAGGAATGAAACCATCCTGCACCATCTGCAAAATCATTGTGATGCTTGAGCCCATTGCTGCTGCCACTGTGCCAACTCATCTCACTGGGGGTCTTCCTCTTTTTTGCTGATCCTCCACCTTACAAAGCATGATGGCCTTCTCCAGTGACTGGTCCCTCTGATAATATAGTCTAAGTATCAGAGACAAAATCTTGCAATCCTGGTTTCTAAGGAACATTTTTGGCTATACTTCTAACACAGATGTATTTGTTATTCTGGCAGTCCACGGTAATTTTAATATTCTTCTCCAATATCATAACTCAAATGCATCAATCCATCTATGGGTTTCCTCATTTATAGTCCAACTTTTATATGAGCAATTGAAAATAACATGGCTTGGGTCAGTCTTTAAACTAATATGTGGCTTTTGAACACTTTAAAGAGATTTTGTGCAGCAGATTTTCCTAATGCAATACATCGTTTGATTTCTTGACTGCTACTTCCATGAGTGTTGATGGTAGATCTGTGCAAAATTAAATTTTGGAAAACTTCAATTGTTTCTCCCATTATCTTGATGTTATTTATATGTCCAATGGTGAGGATTTTTGCTTTTGTTTACATTAAGGTACAACCTATACTGAAGGATTTAGTCTTTGATGTTCATTAGTAAGTATTTACTTTGAGGCTACCCTATATTCTATTAACTTTTTCCTCCTTTTAAAACACTGCTTTATCCTGAAATCTACCTGACTGCCTCACCACCTGGATTCCTGTTCCTATATTTTCCCCTTCTTTTGGACTGTAGTTGTTTTGATCATATACTGACCTCCCAGATCCTCTGATTTTGTTCTTGTAGATTTATTCTGCTCTGAACTTTTCAATCTCTTGATCAAGTTCTGGGTAGTGTTGCTATGTATGTCACTCTCTGGTTGTTGTCTGTTCTTGCTGGTCCTCAGTCCGAAAACATCCCTTTAGGATGTTACGAAGCACTGGCTTTGCTTTTACTAAGTCCCTTAACCAGTTTACCCTGGAATATTTTGATTACACCATCATATATGATTGACAACTTTGCTGGGTAAATGATTGTTGGTTGGCAATTTTTTTCTTTCATTACTTTCTTGCCTGCATGGTTTCTGCTGAGACATCACAGCTTAATCTTATTTGCTTGCCTTTGTAGGTAACACGTCTCTTTTCCCTAGATGCTTTTAGGATTCTCTCCTTGTGCTTGATTTTGGAGAGTTTGTTTATGACATGTCTTGGTGATTTTCTTTTGGGGTCTAACCTTCCTGAGGTTTGTTCAGTTTGAGTGCTTATCTTCTCGTTTTAGGATGTTAGGGGATTTTTCTTTCAGAAGCTCTTTGACTAGCTTCTCTGTGGTTTTTTCTTTTTATGATTCTTCCTGTTCTGGGGCTTCACTTACCCATAGTTTATTCCTTTTCATGTTGTCCCACATGAATCTTAAATGTTCTTCAAAGTTTTTTCATTCTTATCTCTGCTTGATCTTCTATTTTAGCAGTATTGAGAGATTTGTCTTCAAGCTTGCTGATTCTGGCTTCCCTCCCTTTAATTCTACTCCTTTGCCTTTTCAGTGTATTGTCTATTTCTGATATTTTAGTATTAATAGTCTGAACCTATTTTTGCAGGTTTTGAATAGTTTCCATTGCTGTTTGAATTTTTGGGTGGCTTTTTAGGCATTTTGGGGTGTTATATTTTTCAATCATTAGACAAATGTATGTTGGTATATTCTTAAGCTCTCTGATTGCCTTTTGGGAGATGTGATCAGGAGACGGGCTTCTATTTTCACTTCTCTTACTATTCAATTCAGTGCAGTTTTATCAGGTGTTGGTTATTTATGCTCTACTGGTGTACAGCAGCTGGTATTGGTTCTTGCCCAGATGGTGGGATTTTATAGGGTGTGATTGTAGCTTGGCTGCATGACCACAATTGCTGTCTCTTGTTGGGTAAAACAATATCCCCCAAGATAAAAGGGGGACCAAAAAACAAACTGGACAATAAAGTCCAAAATTGCCAAAAAACCACAACCTTTAGCTAAATATGAGTAAGACTTTTAGGGCCCTTTTTTTGGCTTCTTGCCTTCAGAGCTGCCTGAAAAATTGCAAGATGTTCCTGTTGCACCTTATAATGTAACTCAAAGCTTTGTTTTTGGCCCTTTTTCTCCTTTCTTGACTCTCTCACCTCTCCTCAAGCCCACTGAGGTGTTCCTCCTAGTGAAAACCAACCCAGACCCATTTTGGAAGACGCTCCCATTTTAAGTCATTCCTGTTCACTCCTCCCACTTCTCTGATTCTGTGCCCAGTGATCCTTGCTGTGCAGATCCGTGTGCATGTGTAGAAGTAAAACCTTCCCTGGGGGTATCCACTTGCTCAGGTACCTCTTCTGGTCCCCAGAGTGGAGGTGGGCAAACAGAGGAAAACAAAATAACAAAAAAGAAATATTTGCACCTTTATCTCTGATGATCCGACAGACAGACCTTTGTGCTGGGAGTGCTCTCTTCACCTTGTATCTGCTCCTTCTTGTTCAAAATGGCTGCACTGGGACTCGATGGCTGCCACAAATCAGAAAAGACTGCCTTTCTGGCCTCTGCTTCAAACCCACTCAGCAGTGAGTCTTTGATCCTCCTAATTCTCCCTTAATAAGAAGTTCAGAGTTCTAGGACTGTCCTTTGAACCGGTTTCATCTGGTATTCCATGTTTTACTGGTGGAGGTTTGTATAACTTTTCTCCCTCATTAGTAAGTATTTTACAGCCTCTTTGATTTCAACAAACAAGGTTGTACCATCTGCATATCAAAGGTTATTAATGAGTCTTCCTCTAATGTAGATGCCACATTCTTCTTTATAAAATCTAGCTTCTTGGATTATTTTCTTAGCATACAGGTTGAATAAGTATGATGAAAAAATACAACTGTGACATGTACCTTTCCCGATTTTAAACCATTTGGTATTCCATTGTTCTGTTTGAATGTCTGCTTCTTGGTCTATGTACAAATTCCTCATGAGCACAATTAAGTGTTCTGGAATACCCATTCTTTGTTATCTACCCATAGCTTGTTATGATCCACACAGTCAAAAGCCTTTGCATAGTCAGTACAGAACTGATAAACATCTTTCTAGTATTTTATGATTTCAGCCAAGATCCATCTGATGTCAGCAGTGATAGCCCTTGTTCCACATCTTTGTCTGTAGCTGACATGAACCTCTAGCAATTCTCTGTCAATGTTCTGTTGCAGTTGTTTTTAAATTATCTTTTAAAAAGTTTTACTTGTATGTGATATTAATGGTATTGTTGATGATTTTGTATTCCGTTGGCTAATGATCATGAACATTTCTTCATATCTTTCTTGGTTGCAGGAATGTCTTCTTTGGTGAAGTGTCTGTTCATGTCCTGGGCCCATTTTTAAAATTGTCTTTTTTTTTTTTTTGTAGAAGTGTTGAAGTTTTTTATAAATTTTAGATATTAGTCCCTTGTTTGATATGTCATTGCAATTTTTTTTTTTTTTTGCCAGTATGTGGGCTGTCTTTATATTCTTTCAGTGAAGTTTTTTTCTTGTAGAGTTGTTGTAGTTTCCTATAGATTTTAGAAATTAATCCCTTGTCTGATATGTCATTGCAAAATATTTTTTCCCATTCTGTGGGCTCCCTTTTTACTCTTTTGGTGAAATCCTTGGATGCACATAAATTTCTAATTTTTACAATGTCCCAGTCATCTATTTTGTTTTCCTTTGAATACATTTTGCAATGTTTGGTAGTTTGTATGTGCCCTGGATTAGAGCCCTTAAATTTGTCCCTATTTTTTCATCGATAACCTTTATAATTCTGGGATTCACATTTAGGTCTTTAATCCATGCTGAGTTGGTTTTTGTATATGGCTTGAGGTAAAGGTCTTGTTTCAATCGTTTGCATATTGATTTCCAGTTCTGCCAGCACCATCTGTTGAAGAGATTGTCTTCCCCACTCAATGTACTTTGGCCCTTTGTCAAAGATCATTTGGCTGTATGTGGATGGATTAATTTCTGTATCCTCAAATCTGTTCCCGTGATTTATGTATCTTTCACTGTACCAGTACCAGGCTGTTTTGACCACTGTAGTCATGGAGTAAAATTTGAAATCAGTGAATGAGAGGCCTCCAACTTTGTTGTTCTTCTTAAGCAGTGCTTTGTTATCCTGGGTCTCTTTCCTTTCCATATAAAGTTTGCAATTGTTTTTTCCATCTATCTAAAGAATGTCGTTGGAATCTGGATTGGGATTGTGTTATATGTGTAGATTGCTTTGGGCAGTATTAACGTTTTCACAATGTTAAGTCTTCCCATCCAGGAGCATGGTATAGTCTTCCATATTTGTAAGTCTCTTTTGTTTTTTTGTAGTTTTCTTTGTATAGTCCTTTGTTTCTCTGGTTATGTTTATTCCTAGATATTTCATCCTTTGGGAGGTTATTGTAAATGGTATTGCTTTCCTAATGTCCTTTTCAGTGCTGTCATTGTTACTATAGAGGAATCCAACTGATTTTTGTATGTTGACTTTATACTCTGCCACTTTGCTGAATCCTCCAATGAGGTCTACTAGCTTTTTTACTGAGTCTTTGGGGTTTTCTATGTATAGGATCATATTGTCTGCAAATAGAGAGAGTTTTACTTCCTCTTTGCCAATTTGGATGCCTCTAATTTCCTTACCTTGCCTTATAGCTAAGACTTCCAAAGCAATATTGAACAGAAGTGGTGATAAAAGGCATCCTTGTTGGTACCTGTTTGCAAGGGGAAGGCTTTCAGTTTCTCTCCATTGAGAGTGATGTTAGCTGTTGGTTTTGTATATATGCACTTAATTATGTTGAGGAATTTCCATTCAATTCCTACTTTGTTGAGTGTTTTTGTAACATATCTACCCTCTAGCCCATGAATAATTTCCCTTTCCACTCCCTTCTCCCTGTCACCATCCTTTATTAAAAAAAAAAAATAAATAATAATAACTTTTTACAACATTGGTCTCTTACAATATTTGTCCTTTTGTGATTGTCTAATTTCACTCAGCATTATGTCCTCCTGGTTAAAACCATGTTGTGAGGTGTTTCATAGATAAATCATTATTCTTCAGCCTTTGTAGCATTCCATTGTGTGTATGTGCCAAAGGTTGTTTAACCATTCTTCTGCTGATAGCAATTTAGGCTGTCGCCATTTTTTTGATATGTCTATTATAGACAGCATATTGAAAGATCTTGTTTTCTTATCCATTCTGCTCTCTATGTCTCTCTCCCCCACCTCTTCATTCTGCTACTAAGCACACTCATGAAAGCTTGTAAGCCAGCCACTTCTTGACTTTGTAGTCACACCCCTCATTTTTTATGTTGTTGTTAAGTGCTGTCAGAGTTGGCGCTGTCTCAGTGACCTTGTGTAGGGTTTCTGAGGATCAGCAGGTTGGTTTCAACTGCTTACCTTATGGTTTGTAGTCCAGTGCTGATCCTACAGTGTCACATCAGGAGTCCCCATTTTTGATAGCCAATGTCTAAATTTCTCATCCGTATTAACCCAGTATACTGGGGAAATGTTATTCCTTGATATGAAGAATTCTTTCATTCTGGTTGGAATTTTAAATCACAGCATTCGTAGGCAAAAGTCTAGTTCTTCAAATTGTAGCAATGTGCACTCATTCTCAGTATCAGACATTTTTAATCTTCCTTGGTTCGAGTTCTGGTCAACTAGCCATGCAAACTAAATCAAATGAGTACTAGCTGAAAGTTGTTAGAATTTTCTTTTGAACATTCATTTTAGGTGTCTGGTACAGTTGACCAGATGTCTCCTTTTTCATATCATTTTCATGTACTTCTTACATAGTATAGATATCATCTATGTCATTGCTCTCATCTAAGTAGGTGGTATTGAGCCCATTTTATAGATTGGCAGATATAGGCATACAAAGGTAAGGTGGCTCCTTTTAGGCCTCATGGTGTGGTGTGATGTGGTGGCAGAGCAGAGCTCTGGCCTCGGGGCTTCACGTTCAGATTTCATCAGTACCACTGAAAAAGTGAATGGGAGGGTCTCACAGGAAGACCCAGTTCTATATGTACTCCCAAACTAAGCAAGTTTCTCATCTCTTCAGGCTTAACTCTGACTCATAAGGCAAACCACTCTCCCCATACTTGGGGGTGGGGGTGTGGTGTGGAGAACAGACTCAAGTGGGTGACTTGCTCTGTTTAAGACTATTTTCATGAGTCAGTCTTATTGAATGTTAGCTGAATCCACTCAAACCCATTTGGGAAAAAGAGAGTTTGAAAAAGCATGAGGAACTAAGGGATTTTGAAAGCAGAACATAGGAAACAACAGAGACCGTATTTAAAATGAAGCACAAAAGTGCTTCACGGCAAAATGAGAATAAAATCCCAACTAAACGGAGAGCAGTAGTTCTCAGCTTTTAACAACATCCTGCATGGAGCAGGCAGATATCCACTAAACACTTGCTGGCTAAGAGGGAAAGGACACACCTGTTAACTATAACTGTGGCCCCTTAGAAGATGATAAGGAACAAAGATCCCAAGAGAGTCCAAAGGGGCCTGGTGGCCAGCCAGTGTCACTAACACATTGACACAAATCACACTGGGCCTGAGCATACTTGTTAACACATAAAAGTGGAGGCTATAAACCCAAAAGGAGTTCCCTTTGAATTGACACAGCTATTTGTATAAAAAAAACCAGATATGTAAATACAGTTAAAAATATACCTAGGCAAAGTATCTTATAAGGAAGTGTTTTTAAAAGTGTCTAGATGTTCATGCATTTGAGGACAGAAATAAAGAGGTTAAAGCTGTGCTTTTTGGGGTTTACTGTAAGATGAAAGGGCATTACTGTGTTTGTAACACTAATAAACATGGGTGCCTGCTGGAGCCGTAGCTCAGCTCTCCTTAGGAGACTTTGTGATCTCTCCTTCCATGGAGAAGTGAGACGCAGCTGGGTCCTCTGCCAGGTAGCGGTAAAGGGGCTGCTGAGTATTGCTGTTGTCTGAAAAGGATTCACCTGTCACCCTCTTGGAAGACGATCAGGAGCAAAGATTCCAAGACAGCCCAAAGGAGCCTAGGGGGCCAGCCAGTGTCACTAACATGTGACTTCAAGGCACTTAATGACAACAACAACAACAATCTTTCTAAAAGATTAATTGTTCCCTGCGTCAGCCCTTGTAACACCCCTGTATTCCCTGTTAAGAAATCTAACCATAGAGTCTGGGGATTTGTATAGTATTTAAAAGCTATTAACTACATCGTTTTCCCTAGATTTCTAGTAGTCTCAAATCCTCACTTAATGCTTTCTAACGTCCCTCCAGGTTCTACTCTTTGATCTTTGTAGTACCTTTTCCAGTACTCTTGTTCCTTCCTTGATAGTCAGTATTTGTTTGCTTTTGTTTGGTTCTAATTGCCTACTATAGGAAACATGATCCAATTAGCTCTCACTGTCAGGCTGGGTATGCCATCACAACCTCTACTGAGGTTCTTGAAAGTCAAGCCTTTCCTTGACTTAATAAGTTTGATGCCCTTTTCCAAGCCTGCAAATTTGCTAATGGACGGTCTGTGATTGTTTACATAGAATCTAAATATATCTTTGTGGTGACTCATGATTTTGGCATGTTATGGAAACAGTGAGGATTTCTAACCTTTTCTGGAACTGCTATGAAAAATGAGACTAGTAACAGAGTTATTAAAAATTTTCTTTTTGAAATTGTTGTGATAAAAATACAGGCTAAGCAACCCAAAGGAGTCCCTCAGATCTTTACAGGAACAGACAACTTCATCTTTCTCCCATAAGTGACTGGTGGCTTTGAACCATCGACCTTTGTTGTTAGCAATTCAGTACTTATTCTCCAGCACCATGAGGTATCTATTGAGTTTTCCATAATGGCATCTTTTGGTTGTGTGGACCCAACCTTTGGCTCTGGTTTCTACTAAGTTGGATTGACCTGAGGACATGTTTTAACTGAACTCCCTTTACTAGTTTATACACACATGTGAGGGGCTTGGTGATCCTCATCAGTGTTTCATTCAGTGGCACTACTTACACCTCAAAACAGATATTATGGCATATGCAGAAATATTAACTGAATATTTTCAAATTGCCCTAAATGACACTATCCATTGGTTTCAAGAAATCAGTACAAAAATATCTATAATGAGAAAAGTGTTATTTCTAAATGCCATTGAGTTGACTCTGATGCATAAAGAATCCCTGTGGACAACAGATTGAAGCACTACTCAACTCTACACCATCCTCACAATTGTTATTATGTTTGAGTCCGTTTTTTGTAGCCACTGTGCCAGCCCATCTTGTTGGGGTCTTCCTCTTCTTCACTGACACTTTATACCAAGGACTCGTCTCTCCTGACAACATGTCCAAAATATATGAGACAAAGTCTCATGTCTTAGCTTTCAAGTAGCATTCTGGCTGTACTTCCAAGACAGATTTGTGTGTTCTTCTGGAAGTTCATGGTACTAACAACATTGTTCTTCAACATCACAGTTCAAATGCATCAAGTCTTCTTTGGTCTTCTTTATTTATTGTTCAGTTTTCACATGCATATGAGTTGCTGAAAATATCATAGCTTGTGCAGGCATACCTTAATCTTCAAAGTGACATTTTTGCCCTTTAACACTTTAAGAAGGTCTTTCACTATAGATTTGCCTAATGTAATATGCTGTTTGGTTTCTTGACTGCAGATTCCATGGGCATTCATTATGGAAGGGTAGAAGTACATGAAATCCTTGACAACTTCAATGTTTTCTCCATTTATCATGATGCTATTTATTGGTCCAGTTGTAAGGATTTTTAATTTCTTTACATTGTGTTGTAATCCATATGGAAGATCTTCATCTGTTTAAGTGTTTCAAGTCCTTTTTGTTTTCAGCACGCAAAGTTTTTAATTAACCTTCCTACAATATTGATGCCATGTTTTTCTTCTTCTAGTCCAGTTTCTCTGATTATTTGCTCAGCATGCAATTTAAATAAGTCTGGTGAAAGGACACTTTCTGATTTTAAACCCCACAGTATCCCCTTGCTAGGAATTATGAAATTCACATTAAAATCTTTTAGCAGCACTGGAGGCACTCACTCATCTATTCTAAGAAGTTTGGAAGACAGCTACTTGGCCAACTGATTGAAAGGGATCCATATTTATGCCTGTACCCAAGAGGGGTGACCCAATGGAATGTGGAAATAATCAAATAACATAATTCATGTCACATGCAAGTAAAATTTTGCTAAAGATAATTAAAAATTGATTGTAAGAGTACATTGATAGGGATCTGCCAAAGTTCAAGCCATATTCAGAAGAGGACATGGAACAAGGGATGTCATTGCTGATATCAGATAGATCTTAGGTAAAAGCAGAGAGTACCAGAAAGTTGTTGACCTGTATTGTATTGACTATTCAAAAGCTTTCAACTGTGTGTGCCATGGCAAGCTATGGATAATATTGTGAAGAATGGGTATTCCAGAAGATTTAATTGTGCTCATTAGGACCGTGTACCTACGTGGTAATTCAAAGAGAGCAGGGGAACACTGAATAGTTTAACAGCAGGAAAGGTGTGTGCCGGAGTTGTATTTTTCCACTATATTTATTCAAGCTATATGCTGAGCAAGTAATCTGAGAAACTGGGTTATATGAAGATGAATACAACATCAGAATTGGATGAAGATTTGTTAACAATCTGCAATATGCAGATGATTCAACCTTGCTTGATGAAAACAAAGAGGACTTAAAATACTTACCAATGAAGATCAAAAACCACAACCTTCAGTACAGGTTGTACCTCAATCTAAAGGAAACACAAGTCCTCACCCCTGGACCAATAAATAACACCATGGTAAATAGAGAAGTGTTTGAAGTTGTCAGACTTAATTTTGCTTGGATCCACTATTAACAGTTATGGAGGCAGCAGTCAGGAAATCAAAAGATGTATTACACTAGGCAAATCTGCTGCTCAAGACCTCTTTAAAATTTCAAGAGCAAAGATGTCAGTTTGAGGACTAAGGTGCGCCTGACCCAGCGTAAGGTATTGTTAATAACCTCATATACATGGAAAAGTTGAACAGTGCATAAGGAAGACTGTAGAGGACCACTATGCATACCGAAACTCTTTATACTCTAGGAAGGTACAGGTAGCCTTGTACCTTGTGACTTCCCTACTTTTTCTGTGTTCCACATACTACCATTTATTGCCCTGATGCATTTGAATCTTGTATAACTCATGATATAAAAGCCCACAGTCCTCATGTGTAAAAGCCTCACAGTCCAGCTGGCCACTACTGGAGACAGTAGTCCAAGTCCTGATTAGTAAGCTTCCCTGTTAGCAAACCATCTCTTTTATTTCTTTTCTATAGTAAAGTAAAGGAGCTCTGGTAGCATAGTGGTCACGAATCGGTCTGCTAATCTCACGGTCAGCAGTTTGAAACTACCAGCTGTTCCTCGGGAGAAAGATGAGGCTTTCTGCTCTTGTAAAGATTTACAGCCTCAGAAACCCTGCACAGGGTAGCTATGAGTCAGAACTGACTTCCCAGCACATAACAACAACAAAATAGCAAAGTAATCTCTCTCAGATTGATCCTTGGTTGTTTTTTCGGTTTCTTGGTAACTACGTGTTCAGAAGCTTTTTCCCTTCTGGGCCTAAACCCCAATACTGCCAAGTATTTGATGCCCCTCTCTGCCCAGTATTCTTACTTAAATGACCATGCTCTGACATACCCATTCTTTAAAAATGAAAAAAAGGAGATACAAGAAGCAGAGATCCAAGTTAGTGGTATGGTAGAATGGAGAAGATTTCCATTGCAGTAGGGTTACGAATCAGGCTGCTAACCTCCAAGTCGGCAGTTTGAAACTACCAGCTGTTTCATGGGAGAAAGATGAGGCTTTCTGCTCCCATAAAGATTTGCAGCCTTGGAAACCCTTTGCAGGGTCACTATGTGTTGGAACTGACTCCACGGTACTTAATGACAACAACAACAACTGGCTAGCTATGTGATAGTGACTAGGGTCTTAAAGGCTTATCAAGGTAAGCAGCCACCAATGAACGGATGGTGCCTGGTTTCCTTTCATGGGCAGTGTCTGGGGTCTTAAAAGCCTATTTGAAATAGGCAGCCATCTAATGAACAAACCAAGAAAAGTCCTTACAGAATATGAGTTACTTCTTTGTGGCCAACATGGAATTTGCTTGCCCTGAAGATGAAGCTCTACACTTAGCATGTGGGGTAAGGCACTCTTAAAATGGTGATCAGTGATTTAGAGTGAAATTTTTGATCAGAAGGGGGATTGTGAACATCTCAGAAGAACTGGGTGCTTGACATGAGGGGAAGCTTCTGCCAAAGATGCCGGCTGGATTCCATCTCCTCCCCTCATTGCTTTACAGTTTATTCTCAGCTGACTTTCAAAAAGTAGACTAGCCAGCTCACCTCAGCAGTCTGCAGGCATTCTCCTTTCTCCCTTCCACTTCCTCTTACAGCATGCTGCCAGGAAGAGCATTCATCCTGGCTGGCCCTCAAAGTTTCCATAAAATAGGCTTTGAAATCACTCAAACTTTATGATCAGCAAAATAATGTTTAAGGGTCTTGTGTCTGTTAATGCATGATTTTGTAAATGTCATCCAGTTGGAATTTTCTTGTATGTTCCTGGATTTTCTGTATTTAAAGTCTATGAAAATTTCCTTTTTCTGCAGTACTCTGGTGAATCTTTACCAGCTACTGCCCACTCCTGGATTGTTTCTTTCCTTCAGAAAACTCTTTACCAATAACAGAAACTCCATTTTGATCTTTGAACATACTAAAGCTTTCATGTTGTCAGACAGATGTAAGTTACTAATCCTTTGTTGTTGCTCTATGCCATTGAGTCGGCACTGACTCATGGCGATCCTGTGCACAACAGAATGAAACACTGCCTGGTCCTGCGCCAACTCTACTTACAACCCTTACTACATTTGAGCCCATAGCTGTTGCCACTGTGCCAGTCCATCTTGTTGGGGGTCTTCCTTTCTTTCTCTATGCAGCATAGTTGTACTCTGATACACATAGTGTTCCCATGAATTGGAGTTAACTACTGCAACTATTTTTTGTTGTTGTTGCTGTTGTTTGAATGATGAAAACATTGATTAAATCCAAGTTTCATATGAAAATTGTGTTTCAGGATCTAAAAATTTGGAGATTTAATGAAGATAAGTGGCTCCTTGTAGCAAAATTAAACGGTAATGTATTTATTTATGTTCTGGCATTCAGTTGGTAGTAGTGTAGTAGTTAGGAACATTAAGCTTTGTTATTGTTGGTATTAAGTGCCATCAAGTCGGTTCCGATTCATAGACTCTGCATAGAGTTTGCAAGGAGCAGCTGGTAAGTTTGAGCAGCCATCCTTGTAGTTCAACTGACCTTGCAGCCCAGTGCTTTTTCCCATAGCACCACACCAGGACTCTGCTACTTATCCCTGTTGTAACCTTGACCTGAGATTTCTGTAAGGTGACTACTTCCAACCTGCTTTTTGAGGAGGGGTCCCACAAAGAAATGACTCATTTTGGTAACTGTTGTGTGGAGGAGGGAAGGAAGAGAATGCTGTAGCAAGTTCTAAAAAAAGTCTCAAGACATCTATAATGGGGTTATAAAAAGTTATTTAGACAGCTGGCCTTAAGAGAGAATGGCCTTTGTTTCAGAAAGTCCCTTGATTGACCCTTTAGTTGGGGAAGGTGAGGGCTGGAAGGAATGATCTGTAAGACTGCATCTGGGATGGGAGTTTGGGCTGGGTGACTCTCACAGGATATGGTGACCCCAGTTGACATACAGATTACACACACACACACACACACACACACACACACACACAGTGTTTTCAATCATCCCTTCTCCTATCCAGGAAAAAGGTAGTGTGTGGGCTTTCTTTGCTGACTTCCTGCTCATGCAAGCTAGGCTGCATATCTGGGCCTTTTCCACTTAAGGCTGTCCCAGAGATGTTAATTTTAACCTGATTTTCCTTGGATGTGAATGTTGACTTGCTGAGGAGGAGGTGGCAGACATGGATTTGCTGCAGGCCTGGAAACATTTTAGGTATGCATAGCAAGAGAAAAAACCCTCCTATCATGGAAAGCACAGTCCCCAATTAACCTAGCAGCTTGTGATCCCAAGTCAGGCATTTCCTCTCTTGAGTCTTGGCTTCCCTGCCTGTAAAACAAAGGTGGCAGGCAGGTGGGTCATCCTTCTGGTCACTCTTCAAGCTGCAAAATCAGTGACTCTTCAATAGTGCTTTCTTGGTTTCGAGAAATTTATGTTTTATTCTCTTCTATTTTTAGAGAAGATAATAATTCATCCAAGGAAAAGAGAGATGAAATTATCTGGAAAAAAAAAATCTGTGTATTTTCTGAAATAATCTTTTTCACACAGATTCTGTTATTTCTGTGGGTTTCTTGCTCCCTCTTCTGTCCAAACTCTGGTTTACTCTGGATATTTCTATATTTTGAAGGCTATCATAAAGACTTGGAAGGAGCCCTGCTAGCGTAGTGGATTATGAGCTGAGCTGCTAAACGCAAGGACAGTAGTTCTAATCTACCAGTCTGTGCAGAAGAAAGATGAGGTTTTCTGCTCCTGTAAAGATTTACAGCTTTGGAAACCCTGTACATGGTTGCTGTGAGTCAGAACTGATCCAATAAGCACACAAGCACCACTATTCCTACCATACAAACTTGGGGCTTCACTGTCTGAAAGCTCTGCTGTTATATGTTGTGTCATGTATATATGTATATTTGTTTATTGAGGTGAAAAGTATATAACATAAAATTAATAATTTAAAAGTGCACAATTTGGTGGCACTGAATATATTTGCAGAGTCCTGGTCTGGCACTGTAAGATAAGTGCTTAACCACAAGATCAGTTTGAACTGCAAGGTCAGTGGTTCAAACTCACCAGCTGCTCCTTGGAAACCCTGTACTGGGTCTTTATGAGTTGAAACCAACTTGATGGCACTTAACAACAACAATATATTTGCAATGTTGCATAACCATCATCTCTGTCTAATCTGAAAATATTTTTTAGCACCTAAAGTTCCATACCTATTTGTAACGGTTAATCCCCAACCCCTCTCCACCCTCTAGTTTCTGTAATCAACAGTCTGCTTTCTGCTTCTATGGATTTATTTATTCGGAATATTTCATATAGATGGAAATCATACCTTGCAGTTCAAACCGACCTTGTGGTCCAGTGCTTATCCTACAATGACTCACCAGGACTCCCAAAATAATGTGGCCTTTTTAGTCTGGTTTCTTTCACTTAGCATAATGTTTTCCTAAGTTTATCCATGTTGCAGTATGCATTTCATTCCTTTTTATGGTTGAGTAATATTCTGTAGTATAACTATACCAATTAGGCCCTGGTGGCAAAATGGTTAAGTACTTGGCCTCTGACAGAAATGTTGGTGGTTTGAACCCACAGACGTTCTGAGGGAGAAATATGTGGCAGTTTGCTACCATAAAGATTTACAGCCTTGGAAGCCCTATAGGGCAGTTCTACTCTGTCTTATAGAACTCACGATGAGTTGGAATCAACTCAGTGGCAACACATTTAATTTGGTTTTATGGATCTAAAACAATTTATTTATCTGTTGGACATTTAGGTTGTTTCTACCTTTTGGCTATTGTGAATAATGCTGTTACGAAATTCATATACAATCATTTGTTGGAGTACTTGTTTTTAATTCTTTCAGGTACTAAACCGTGAAATACTGGATCATATGGTCATCCCATGCTTAATTTTTTTGAGATACTGCATGACTCTTTTCCACAGCAATTGCACCACTTTACATTCCCATTAGCAATGTGCAAGGATTCCAGTGTTCCACATCTTTGCCAGCATTCGTTAAAAAAAAATTAACAAGAGTAAAAATAACAGTAGACCTGCTCCATAAGATTTCTGAGGCTGTAAATCTTTATAGAAGCAGGCTGCCACATCTGTCTCCCTTGGAGCACCAGTGAGCAGCCTGATGCTAAACCTACTACTCTAGTAGGCCTCCTCCTCTCTCATATTCATCCTAGTGACATGGTGTCTCATTGAGCTTTGATAACTACCTTTAGGAGCTCACAGGGTACCTTGAATGTTCTCACCATCTCAACCCAGCTCTCAGGAGTGAATATTAGGCAAATCCTTCAGTAAAATTCATTTGAAACACATTTTATCTGATAGTATCCTTTTGTTTTTGTTTTATATATCTGGCCACCTACTTTTGTGCCTTTCTCAACCCCACTCCTAGGGTACAACTCTTTGCCTTTGTGTGAAATTTTTTTTAATTTGGGGAGTGGTGATTGATTCTCTAGATTCTGTGATTAGTTGAGGTTTGTTTAGTCTCTGTTACAAACTAAGTAGTAAGGAGTTTAGAAAAAAATATTTAAAGCTTGGAAATAAGATGAAAAATGCACAGCATGATCTTTTAATGTCATATGAGGACATAGTCTAATAAGTTCACCAAAGGAGCATTTAATTATTTAGGCAGGAAAATACTGTTTCTTCAACCCATTCATTACTATTTTTTAAAGTTTATTTTGCTGTCAGCTTGAGGACTAAGGTGTGCCTGACCCAAGCCATGGCATTTTCAATAACCTCATATGCATTAGAAAGTTGGACCGTAAATAAGGAAGACTGTAGAAGAATTGATGCCTTTGAGTCATAGTGTTGGAGGAGAAGATTGAAAGTGCCATGGGCTGCCAAAAGAATCAATAGATCCGTTTTGGAAGAAGTGTAGCCAGAGTGCTCCTTGGAGGCCAAGATGGCCAAATTTCATCACTCATACTTTGGACATATTGTCAGGAGGGACTAGTCACTAGAGAAGGATAGCATGTTTGGTAAGGTGGAGAGTCAGAGAAACTGAGGAAGACCCCCAATGAGATGGATTGGCCAAGTGGCAGCATCGATGGACTCAAGTGTCGCAATAGTAGTGAGGTTGGCCCAGGATAGGGCAGTGTTTTGTTCTGCTGTGCATAGGTCGCTATGAGTCAGTACCGACTCGATGGCACCTAACAACAACAACAACAAACAGACACAGTAAAACATGTAAAGTCAGCAGGTTTTTCATGTACAACACAGCGACATTGATTATGTTCTTTGAGTTGTGCAACCATTCTCATGCTCCCTTTCTGAGCCCCCCGCCCCCAATTAACATAAACTCATTGTCCCTTAAGGTTCCCATCTAGTCTTTTGAGTTGTGGTTGTCACTTTGATTCCATATGTTGTTGTTGTTGTTAAGTGCTGTTGAGTCAGTTCTGACTCATAGCAACCCTATACAGGTATTCCAAGGAACAGCTAGTGAGTTTGAACCTTCGACCTTGTGATTCAAACCGACTTTATGGCCCAGTGCTTGTCCTACACTGCCACACCAGGACTTCCTTATATATAGTTGCTAAAAGAGCACCATATACTCAAGTCTGACATTTTTTACTAGTTGGCTAACCAGTTTTTAATTTGGTTTTAAGAAGACTTCAGGGATATTTTTGCTCCATTTGTCACTGCCGATTGGAATAACTAGGTGGTGCAAATGGTTAAGCACTCATTTAGTGGTTTGAACCCACTTAGAGACACCTCAGAAGTCAGGCCCAGTGATATGCTTCTGAAAGACCATAGTAGTTGTACTCTGCACACACAGGCTTACCATGAATCAGAATTGAGACAAATCCATTAGCAACAACAATTACTAGTTAGAGTTTCCAAACTTAGTGAAGTTACATATTAACTGGTAGATTTTGCATATAATTGCTGTTTAGTAGAAAATAACCCCAAAGGCTATGACTTATTACATTGTAGGTAATAATGCAATTAAAAAAAAATGTAGCTTATGAAGTCCTTGAGAATGCTCTTTGAACCAGACTTACCATCTTATTGGTTCCCTTATGAATTGATGAATTGAATAAAGTCTTTGACACTGCTATTTTTCATTTATGTTTTTTAACATTTTCTTAAACTTTTTATTGTGAATTGAGAGAAGGTTTACAGACAAGATCATCAGCCTTACATTCAACAAGTTATACACTTTGTTTCATCTCAGTGATAACAATCCCCTCCCTGCAAAAACAGTTATCCTACTTCCTCCCTGTGGCTCCCCATTTACATTTTGTAGTTCATAAATGAGTAAAGCAAAAATATTTGATGGACACATACAAAACAAACCAAAAATATATTCATTTAAATGTCCAAAGGGCACATTCTGTAAGACAGCCTTCTGCCACAGGTACACAGTCTTCCTTAGTCCATGGGTCTATAATCCGCAACTGCTCTGTCTCTCCATGCCATCGCCTCCGCCACCATCTCTGTTGTGGATTCCTTTCTAGGTAGGGATCTTACACTCCACTCATGCTCTGCCTTCTTGATGGTACTACTCTCCTCTTTAGTTATACATCTTTTACAATGACAGTTGTGATGATCACAACTAATCCTGTCAGCAATTACTCACAATTGAATCATAAAATCCTATCACCAGTATCCCCTATCCTTTTCACCTGATCCATCTGGAAAAGAGGGAAACTATTCAGTGGGGGTTTTACCTTTCCTCTCTCATACTGAAAATAAGTATACTCACAAAAGCTTGTAAGCCAGCCACTTCATGCTTGTATAGCCCCACTCACATATTTGATTGCTGATGCCTAAATTGCCCTTCCTTATCAACCCAGGACACTGAGGAAACAAGCTTGTTCTTGATATAAGGAATCCTTTTATTCTGTTTGGAATTTGGGGCAACTGCATCCATAAACAAAAGTCTAGTTCATCAAATTATAGCAATTTGCACTTGCTCAAAGTATCAAATATCTTGTCATAGGTTTTTAAACGTTATACTTTGACAAGACTTTCAGTGACATGATTCTAATGGAAACCCAGGTGAGGATGGGATTGGATCAAGCCTAGTATTGATGGAGGAACAAATGTCATGTATGGACTATGTGCATTTTTTTTCTAGACAAGGTGATCCATTTGCTGCCTGCTGCTGAACACAGCAGATTCCTGAAGCACTAGGCTTCTCTAACTTTAGGTCCATGACTTCAGAGTATTTTGATGTCCTGGTTTTCACTGCCAATACTAATATCCTGTAGATCCAGAACTCTTTCTTCTGGCTTCCCTGTGCTCTCCCAGGTCTTCAACTTCTTCCTATTCACAACCCAAACACCCAGCTGCTGGGTCATTTCCCTCAACTTCTTTTTGTCTTCCTTTATTGTGAGACTTCTGTATTTAGAATTTCTAGGAGCTGGACTTTTTAAGCTACTCTTCTTGAAATTCCCATTGAAACCCCTTCTTCCTGCTGTCTCTGAGGCATACATCTATCTGATCTGTCTGGAGAAGCAACTTTGGGACAGAATTTTTACATAAGAGCAACTTGTGGGTTCTTAGGTAGACTTAATGTTAGGTTGAGTGGAGTAAAGTCTTGTCTTTGAGGGAGAGTGACTCACCATGCTCAGTTATTTGTGACTTCACTTGGAATCCACTTCCAGTTGTAAGTTTTTCAGAGTTTAATCTCTTTGTCACTTACGAGTCTCTTGGGTTGTTTTACTTCTTCCTCCTATGCAAATCTGTTTCCACAGTTCAAACCAGAATCATCAGGGAGGTAGGTTCATTTTGAGTCAGACAGTCTTGCTGCTCTTCCCTTTCTACTTTTCCGTGTTCATTGGAGGGAAGTGGTTCTTGGCAGCCAGATTGTCCTTTCATGAAGAAATACTATTTTAATTTTAAGAACTTTTTGTTCCTCTGTATTCTAGTATTGATTTCTCTGAGGTGTCTCATTTTCCCCAACTTCTGAGATTTCTTGGTAAGTCAGGGCTGTACAACTGTGGGGCTGTTTCTACATATGGAGTTTCTGTCTATCTTGAGGTAATTTCAGTTTTTCTTACAAGCCATATACTCATGTTGGCATAATTATTAGAGTTTGTCAGTGTCCTCCATTGCCTGCCTCTGGGTCAAAGGTCACTTAGGGCCACCTCTGCAGGAAGTTATGACCCCACCTCTGTCATCAGGATCTTTGTAATGAGTTTCTCAAGGAGAACAGAGCACTGTCTTTATGTCTTTCTAGTTGAACCTTTCACATTTTGTCATGGTTTGTGATGATTATAAACCTTATAGATCTCTGAAAGTATCTATCTTAGTTGCAAATAAATGTTGGTAAATATGTGCTTGATGAATAAATGCATTAATGAAATTAGTGGAATGTATGTTGGCACTTGGATTCCATTTTGTTAGGACCTTGACTTTAGAGTCTTCATTATTTAAAAGGTTATTGTAATGTAGATTTAAGAAGTTGTATACAAAATATAGATTCTACTCTGTTGAAGATTCATTTAATCCTATTTTTAATATTCTACAAAACACAATCGCATCTAGACTGAAAAAATTCTAGATAAATCATGCTAATGCTAGTACAGGAATGTAATAACAACTCAACCAGGGACTATAGTTATATCAGCTGCAAGAGGTCAATTTCCACGTTTTGATGTTGTATTCTTCTTCTTATTATTTTATTTATTTATTTATTTTGGGTATCAGATGACTTTATCTGAAGGAATGGTACAAGAGAAAGAACTCAAGTAGGATGGTTTGGTACATTTTGTAGAAAAGGTAAAGGTAAACCAAACATGCATGTGGCTGCCTTGGTGGCCCAGGAAGTCACGCTTGTGGCCATGGAGCAGTCAGGCTAAAGCTCGGCTCTTTCCATCGCTGTCTCCCAGGGTGTGCTTGTCAAAGAGTTAACTCTCCTAGACCAGAATCCTGGGCGCCCATCTTGTGCAAGTTAGTTACATAGTCGCCCAATTCTTTGATGTATTTCACCTGCTCATCCAGGTAATGCGTTTCAATGAAGTCACACAAGTGAGGGTCGTTCTTGTCAGTGGCCAGTTTATGCAGTTCCAGTAGTGACTGATTCACGCTTTTTTTCCCAAGTGCAGCGCACACTCCATTGCATTCAGCCCGCCTTCCCAGTCATCCTGGTCTGGTTTCTTGATATCCTGCAGGAAGATTCGACCACCTCGTTGGTTCTGCAGCTTCTCAGTTTCTCAGTATGTTCCCTCATGAGATTGGTGCAGAAAATATTTGGCAAAATTCTTCAAAGCCACATCGTCTTGGTGGAAGTAGTACGACATGGACAGGTAGACATAAGAGGCGTAGAGCTCCAGGTTGATCTGTCGGTTGATGGCGGCCCTCGAGTCCTGATTGTAGTTCTGGTGCACCTGCAAGGGGGACGCGGTCGTCATGGCAGCGGTGGAGGAGAGGCGCTGTGGGCACCTTAGGGCGTCTGAGAGCTTGGCTGGATGGGGGTGGTGGAGGGTGATGGAGAGCGGCCAGTTGAGAGAGGCTGGCGAGCGCCGGGTTCCGTTCAAGCACTGTTGAAGCAGGAGACCTCCGCGACTCTGCGAAGCATGTATCTGATGTTGTATTCTTGACTGTTGTTGTGGTTGTTAGCAGCCATTGAGTCTGTTCCTGACTTATGGTGACCCTGTGCATGACAGAACAGACTGCTGTCTGGTCCTGCACCATCTCCAGGATTGGAAATTGCACTGGTAGGGCTGCCCATAAACTGCTGTTGGCCTGGAAGCAAAGCTTGTATCTCCTACACGAGAGGAGATAATTCTACCGCG
This sequence comes from Chrysochloris asiatica, assembly GCF_000296735.1. Taxonomy (NCBI): domain Eukaryota; kingdom Metazoa; phylum Chordata; class Mammalia; order Afrosoricida; family Chrysochloridae; genus Chrysochloris; species Chrysochloris asiatica. Next base: position 5,857,627 of record NW_006408538.1, read on the forward strand.
GAATCACCACTACCTCCAAACGGTTGTTGATTCTGACACATGGTGACCCTATACTTCATAGGTTTTTTTGTTTTTTAAATTTAAGGTTTTTATTGTGGATTGAGTGAAAGTTTACAGGGCACATCATCAGTTTCACATTCAACAGTTCATATACCTGTTTCATTACATTGATTATAATCCCCTCCATATACCATCAGTTAAAAGTATTTCTCTCTATCCACTTTAGCTTTTTAAAAAACACACACACAAACAAACAAACAAACACTCAGGCATATATAATAATTTACATCTCCAAAGGGCACATTCTGCAAGTCTGCTTCTGGTCACCAGTTCTTAGTCCTTCTCTTAGTTGGTGAATCTGGAGTCCTCAGCTGCTCCCCCTCTCCGTGCACCCATCTCTGCCTCCATCTCTGGCACTGCTGCTTCTCTGGATAAGTTCCAGCATTCTATTTGTACGTTCCTCTCTTGATGGTACTAGGGTCCTCTGTTTCTGGACTGTAAGATTAATCACTCCCCTGTTTTTGTTACAAAACTTCTACCTTTACAAGTGTGAGAGTTGCGATTAGTCGTGATAACAGTTATTCACTATTGAATCTTATGAATCTTATCCCCATCTCCTTTGACCAGACCCATCTAGACAAGATGATAGCTATTCAGTGGGGACTCTTTCTTTCCTCCCACACTCTTAAACTAAGCTCCCTCTTGAAACTTTGTAAGCCAGTCACTTTGTGCCTTTATTGCCCCCTCATTTTAGATAGCCAATGCCTAAGTTGCCCGTCCCTATCTACCCTGTGCACAGAGCAGATAGCATTGAAACTTG
>NW_006408538.1:5861001-5867298 GCF_000296735.1 Chrysochloris asiatica
CCCAGCTGTGAGCCTTCCAACCTTCTAAATATTCCTTTATATGTGGTTCAGAGTTCTGGGACCATCCCCTGAGCCTGCTTGGTAGGGTATTCTGTGTTGTTGTTGACGGAGCTCTTTACTACACGTCCACCCGATCCGCCATCTTGTTTGTTCTCCCTCATGGGTTTTTAACTAGCTGATTTTCTGGAAGTAAATCACCAGTCTTCCCTCCTCAATTTTTTTTATTGTGGCACCTCTGGGTAGACTTGAACCTCCAACCTTTTGGTTAGTAGCTGAGAGCATTACCATATGCACCACTCCGGGATTCTGCATTCCTGATTAAAGATTAATTTTTTTGTTAAGTACCATGATTTGATTAAATTCATAGTGACCCTGTATAGGGTTTCCTTGCAGTTCAGACTTACCTTGCTGTCGAGTGCTTATCTTATAGCGCCACACCAGGGCTTCAAAGACTAATTGCTGTTGTTATTGTTAAGTTCCACTGAGTCTGTTCCGACTTACAGTGACCCAGTATAGTGTATCAGAGGAGCGAATAGTGAGTTTGAGCGACTTTGCAGTTCAGCGCATTAACACACAGCATTACACCAGGACTCCCCTAAGTAGTGCCATTAAATTTCCCTGGCTCGCAGTTTTCCTTCAGACTAAGCAAGGAAGTTTCTAGGGCTTTTTCTACCACATGACCAAACATTTAAAGACTAATTTAGTGTCATTGAATTTTTTGGTCATGTGGTGGAAAAGCAATAGAAACTTTCTTGCGTAGACTGAAGCATAGACTAGGAGTCAGAGCATCCTTTTCTAATTTAGGCTGAAAAAAAGAGTTTTAATTTTTGTGCCCAGTATAATAAGCATTTATAGTTTCTTTAACTCTTTACTGTGATTTTGGGTGAGATCCTTCAAAATTTTTTAGGCTCCTTTCTTCTCTTTTTATTCCTTTTGATTTTATTCAAATGGGGCCTAGCTTTTTCAAATGGGGCAACTTGAATCAGAAATGAATTTACTCTCAAATGAGGCATCTAAGGAGAGATGGCAGCTCTGTAATTTATTTTGGTGATTAGTCGTCAAGTCAAGAGAGAAAAAGCAGTGGTTGGTTGAAGATCATCCACACATTGTCTGCCATGATTTAGCAACATTCCTTAAACATGCATCACTTTCATGTTTCAATGGAGCAAGAAAAACCAAGTAAACATTTTTAGGCATGAACATTTTTTGCTAAAGAAGTTAGTCTTGTAGCAAGATTATGCACAGTTTTTTGTGTAAGAGCATTCAAAATTATTTTAGGAAGCAAGTGAAATGAACACATCCTTTATGGACTGCAGTGATGTGTACCAATAAATATAACAGAGAAAAGTTTCTCTAGTAATATTTGGATGGGTCATAAGACAATAAAAAATTTTGGTAGAGTGAAGAAATGCTGATGAGAGGTTGTATGCAGCTCTGAAGCTTTCAGTTTGCACACTGATGCTTTTTGGTTGGGAAAAGAGAGGGAAATAGATACCAGTAAAGAGATGGAACAAAATGTGGCCCACAGTGTGTTAAAGAGACTTCAGAGGTCACTTTATCCATTCTCTTTATTTCAAACCAAGGAAATGTGTGCTCAGATAGGTTGAGTGACTTGCCCAAGGTCACTAGTGAGTTAATGGTACATCCTGGAACTGAATCTAGCCTCCTCTTCAATCAACCAATATTGTAGTGGTGTTATCACCCCCATGGCCCCTGTTAATCTAATGTGGGCCAAGAAAGAAGTGTGGGAGAATCCCAAATGCTCTAATTGAAGAGACAGAGAACTGCAATTTTACAATCCCATGACCTTGCCAAGTAATTGTGGAGTTCACAACTCATTATATTTAAAATATGCTAGTCTCCAATGGATAGCTTTATGGCAGACACAGATTTGTAAATTTTTTAGTCATTTCTTTGGAAAGGATTGAAAGCTCCCGAGGACGTTACAGATATCCCAAGACAGGCTTTTGCCATAATTAAAAAATCTCAGGTTCTATTTTGCAGTCAGACATAAGAGACAAGGATGCTTTCATTTCATTGCTCCACTGTTTTGGTACTTAAAGACTTTAACATTGAAATTTTATTATCCTTGCATAGGCCTTTGAGAACATATATCTAATTAGTAAACATTAATGCTTTCAGTTTTTTTCTGAAGATTCTTTTAGAAAACTTAAGTTTGTTTTTTTAAAGCTTTGTGCATATCTCATTCAGATTTTCAAATTTACCAAGTTTTCCTATTTATTTTGGCTAATTTTTTTTCTTCTATTTTTTGGATTAACTGGGAATATTTTCTTGTCAACCACTCCTTTACTTTTCCAACTTGACTCTTTGATTTAAAAAACATTGGAGGGTGGTAAAATACATATAACAAATACTGCCATTTTAGCCATTTTTGCTGTTGTTAAGTGACATTGAGTCAAGTTGGTTCAAACTCACAGTGATCCTGAAACCTACATGTAAAAATTAAAGTGTAAACATTAATTACATTAAATGACCGGTAATCATTATCCATTTCTAAAAGTTTTTTATACCTGTAAGCTGAAGCTAAGTACCCTTTAAGCAATAAAATTCCATTCCTTCCTCGTTAGTCCCTGGTAACCATTAATAAACATTTGTTTCCTGCATTGGCCTGTTCTAAATAGTCCATATAACCGGATTCATATAATGCATGGCCTTTTATATCTGACTTCTCTGACTTAACGTAGAGTTTTTGAGGTTCATCCACATGGTAGGATGTATTAAGCATTAAATCGATGGTGGTGTAATCGATTACCTCTTGGGCTGCCAACCACGAGGTCAGCAGTTTAAATCTGTGACCTGCTCTGAGGGAGAAAGATGAGCCTCTTATAGCCTCAGAAACCCTTACAGAGTCCCTATGAGTTGGAACCAACCTGATGACACACAGCAACAGCAACGTGGTTGAATAACATTTCATTGCATGAGTTCCATTGCATATTTTGTCGCTCCGTCTATCTGTTGATGGATACTTGGACTATTTCCATGTTTTGGTTATTGTGACTAATGTTGTAATGAATATTCTACTTCTGTTCTTGCTTTCAATTCTTTTGGGCCTATACTTTACTGTTTGATTTTGAATGGTGGTGGATGTGGTAGTATGCACACACAGCGACCCTTCAGGGTTTCCGAGGCTGTAAATGTTTATGGGAGCAGAAATTCTCATCTTTCTCTGAAGGAGAGGCTGGTAGTTTTGAACTGTTGACCTTGTGGTTAACAGCCCATCTTGTAACCTACTATACTACCAAGGAGCCTTGAATAGGTTGTTGTTGTTATGTGCCGTGGAGTCGGTTCCAACTCATAGCGACCCTGTATAGGCTTTCCAAAAGGAGCTCTGGTAACGTAGTGGTTATGATTCGGGCTGCGAACCTTAAGGTCAGCGGTTCGAAACTACCAGCCACTCCGCGGGAGAAAGATGAGGCTTTCTACTCCCTAAAGATTTACACCCTCGGAAACCCTGTACAGGGTCGCTATGCGTTGGAACCGACTCGACGGCACTTAACAACAACAACAATAGGGTTTCCAAAGCTGTAAATCTTTACGAGATCAGAAAGCCTCATCCGCGGAACAGCTTATAGTTTCGAACTGCTGACCCTGAGGTTAGCAGCCCGATTCATAACCACTATGCTACCAGAGCCATATAATTTTATTGCTTCTTTGAAACTTAATTTACTTTGAGTGTCAAATAAGACAGTGACTCTGTAAGGACAATGTGGAAACAGGATGACTGGCACTGAAATTGTTTTCTCATAGATAAAACGGAATAAGGTTGCTAAGAGTATTTCATGAGTTAAAACATTCTGAGTACTTGGAATAGTGCTCAACATATCAAAAACATACAACAAACATTCTGATGAGAACAGGAAAGATTCAAATATGCAAAGCACTTAGAACAATACCTGCTGCATTTAGTATTATTTCCATCAAAGCTGTAATACATTTTTTAAAAAAGAAACACTGTGCAGACCAAATAACATATTTCCATGGGCCAAATTCAGGCCAACAGCTGCCCGTTTGTTTGCCTAAATTGAAACCGGAGAACTTTGTCAAGCTTTCTTTCTGGTCTGAATTTGCTTCTAAGTATATTTTTTTCTGGTTTTTTTGGAACCTTGAATCCATCAGTCTCTACCACTAAGTCATTGGGGTGGCGCGGAGGTTAATGCACTGGACTGCAAGGTCGGTCTGAAATGTGAAGTCAGTGATTCACACTCACCAGCCGCTCCTCAGAAACTCTGTACAGGGGTGCTATGGGTTGAAACCGACTTGACAGCACTTAACCACAACAACAACCTCTAAGTCAACCTTGGCTTTCAATCCATGTTTTCAGTTTATTATGGGTAATTTCCACCTTTATTCTCCACACTGGTCTGATACTCAGGCACTGTTCTGACTTTCTTCTCTAGATTCCTGGAAACTGTTGCCTTGGCTTTCTCCATATAAGTCACTGATCCCACCTCCAGCTTATTTCCCAGGTTTGCTCTGATCACACATTGATCCTAGCAAGTAGATTTTATTTCTATAGACTTAGTGGATCTAAATGACTCCTAGTGCGGCACTATAGGATCAGCACTGGACTGTGAGCCACAAAATCAAACCCACCAGCTGCTCCTTGGAAACCTTGTACAGGGTTGCTATGAGTTGGAATCCACTTGATGGCACTTAGCAACAACAACAAGTAGATCCAAATGTTGTGATAATTCTCCCAGACACGTAGTGTTAATCCTGTGTAGTTTCAATATAAGTATCTTAACAGATCCAGGAAAAAGATGAAGACCTAAAAGGACAACTCTAGAAAAATCCTGAGAAGCTACTCCACTACTTCTATTTAAAACTTTAACAGAATTCTTATTTCTTTAACTAGGCCATGACTTGAAGAAATTTTCTTTATTCCTTTTATAAATTGGATCACTGAATTAAAGAATATATTGTTTGTCATTATTGACCAAATAGGACTAAGAGGGTTTTTTTTTTTTTTTTTTTTTTTTCATATAAAGTTGAAGAGATACGATTTCTACCTTCCAAGAGTCTGGAATTTTGGTTATGCCAAAATGATCTCAGTCTGAATTCAAGGGAAAATTTATGGATTGCTAAATTAATAGCTAATATTTCCTGAAAATTATCAGTTGCAAATGAAGGAAACACAACTCAGTTTTAGCACTGGATTTGGGGGTTAAGATAATATCATTGGGGTTATCAAGACTCTGTGTCTCTCTATCTTTTGACTTTGCTTGTTTTCTCTAGGCTTTATTCTCAGGCGCTTGTTCTCCAACTAATGGCAAAAACGTACCCCAGCAGCTACTGATGCGTAGTTTCTGATCTTAAGAGTCCCCCAGTCTCCGTATTTGCAGTCTCATGGCAGGATCCTGATTGGTCCTGTTTTGCACATGTGCCTGCATTGCATTTTCTTGAGTGCCCCTTGCACTAATCCCTATATTGGTGTCATGACTGGTGTGGCCCATTCTTATGACCCTACATAAAGAAAGGATTTATGTCTACAAATTTACAGATGCCTGACTCCAGCACTTTCCACAGTTGTCTAGAAAGATACATTTTAAACTGGAGATACAGTTTATGTCCCAAGTCTACTTGTTAATTTAAATGTAGTTTTAAACTACCTCAAAAGAGTTGGACAACAATGACCATATATTGGGGTATAATCTGACAGGAGATCACTGGGTAATTTCATGAGACCTATGTTTTTACTGGAGTCCTGGTGTGGTGCTGTGGGTTAATGCGCTAGACTGCAAAGCCATTTGAATGGCAAGGTTGGCTATTCAAGCTCACCCACAGCTCCTTGGAAACCCTATACTGGGTTGCTATAGGTTGGAACCAACTCGATGACACTTAACAACAACAACCTGCTTTTACTATCCATTGTGATATAAAATATGTGATATTTATATTTCCATAAAGTAAAAAACGCTATGATTTTTCACAATTTATAGCATTTTAAAATTTGTTACCATATTTGACATCCAGTCATTTTTAGGGCAGTTAGAAAAATGAGAAAGGATTTAGAGTTTTTATTCGGATTACAAAAATGACATGTATTCATTGTAAACAAGTCAAGAAATTTTGAGAAGTACAAAGAAGAAAGAAAGGTTTTCCTAAATTGGATCACCTAGAGATAAATACTGTTAACGTTCTGAAGAATGTCCTACACATTTTTCTATGTATATCTACTATCTGGTAGCGTAGTGGTTACGAATCGGGCTGCGAACCTTAAGGTCAGTGGTTCGAAACTACCAGCCGCTCTGCGGGAGAAAGATGAGGCTTTCTACT
>NW_006408538.1:5867588-5889072 GCF_000296735.1 Chrysochloris asiatica
TTTTCCCTCAGAAAGCTGCTGTTGCATAGATATATCAGTCTGTTTTTTAAAATTCACTAATTTCTGCTTTATTTTTTCTATATTAAGCCCTTTTTATTTTCCTTAGGTTTTTGTTATTATTCTTATTATTTTTGTAACTTCTGGGTTAAATTCTAGCTCACATATTATGACGATCTGAATTGAAGCGTGTTTTATCATCTTTCTTTTACCACCAGAAGAAACTCATAAGTTCCTTCTACAGAAACGTCTTTCTGTTTTGGTAACTCTTCACTCAGAGTAAATAAACAATAGAGAGACTGGTGACCTTTCCTCACAACCGGAGGTCACATATGGTATTGCCATTTACTTTTGTTTTGGAAGCTAGAGGCAAATAACTAATCTGGGGCTACATCAGTTTAGCTTTAGCAAGTAAGAAAATAATTTTGGTGTTTCTGCTATATAAAGATGCAACCCACTCTTAATTATCAAGTCAGTTTAAACTCATAGCAACCCTGTGAACACAGAGTGGTGGTGTTGGATGTGTGCCGTTAAGTTGGTTCTGATTCATAGTGACCCTTGTAGCTCATAATCCACTCTGTTTCCGGGGCTCTTTGAACACAGAGAAGAACTGTCCTATAGCATTTCCAAGGCTATAATCTATACAGATTCTAGTGTGGCACTGTAGGACATGCACTGGACTGCCAACAACAAGTTTAGTGGTTCAAACCCACGTGCTGCTCCATTTATGAGTTGGAACAACAACAATCTTTCCAGAAGTAGACTGCCACATTTTCCTCCCAAGAAGCAGTTGGTGGGCTTGAACCACTGACCTTTCAGCTAGCAATCAAGTGCCTTATACACTGTGCCACCAGGAGTCCTTGAAATGTAACCCTCTAAGTGTTACCACTGAAGGAAATGTCAGTCTCTGCATAAACTCAGCAGGGTGGGCTCAGTAACAGGCTTAGCTTTCAGTATGAATTGTTGTCAGAGAGGCCTGAAATTCTGATCAGAGCTTGGTGATTTCTCTGACCTATCAAAACAGGAAGTTTCTGCAAATCATATTTCCTCTGTGGATTTATTTAGTGTGGCCAGTCTATTTAACCTAGGTCTCACAATCCCGAGCATAAATTCTGCCCTTCTAGGGGAACCAAGAGTTCAGCCTCGACAATCATATAGAATTCATCCTCAGGCACTTAGGAATTTTCTAACCCATGTACTAATTTTCCAAATAAAGAATTTCAGAAAACATTAGAACACTTGTTAAAAATATATATTGCACTACTTACTTCCCAGTGTTTTGGAGATGACTGGTAGAAGATGAAAATTTCTTAAGAAAATTTCAAAAAAGGTATTTTAAGTATTCAAATTGAATATTGGTATGTTGATTTCAACAGAGTTCATGATGTTCTTCTTCCATTTGTCTCAGTGGATTTTTGTGAAGTATTCTTGCATATATGAGTCATATTAAAATGAACTTTGAGCATTTAATTGCTATCTCACTAAACATTTTACCAAGATGAAGCAAGCCTTAGACAATCTCACTCCCTTCATGAAATAGTAAACATTATTAAGCAGTTTATTTTTCAGTTAAATTATACAATTATTTGTTTTAATAATTTGTAATTTAAAACAATTTACTAATTAGCAAACTAATTTTGGTGTGGTACCATAGGTTAAGCAGTCGACCTCAAGGTTAGTGTGAACCAAAAGGTCAGAAGTTCAAACTTACCAGCTGCTCCTTGGAAACCCTATATAGGGTCACTATGAGTTGGGACTTACTTGAGGGTACAACAAAACAAATGAAAGAAAAACTAATTTGGAACATATTGTTTATGAAATTTTTTTTCATCTTTTAACAGCACTTAACAACATAAACAAACAGGAACCAGTAGGAGGGAAATGAAGACGTACTTACTCTCTGAGACTCAGTTTCCTTTTCTGTAAAATGATGTTGATATCTATTTTGAATAGTGGTGGAAGTGTAGGAACATCAGAAACCTCATTAAAAACACAGGGTACTGTCATCCCACAGTTTGCTCAAGGTTGTTATACTTTGCCGCCCATTTGATTCGGACTCAGGTGCTTTCTTGGCTGTAGTCTTTATGGAAGCAGACTGCCACATCGTTTTTCCTGCAGAGCCACTACATGGGCTTGACCCACCAACCTCTTGATCAAGCCAAGCACTGAAGATATGAGACATCCTGAGTGGCCTAAGAATTCTGCATGGAGGGCTTGGTTCACTGGGTCAGCCTAGGATTGTGAAATAAAAGCCCCCTGTGTGTCTCTGGTCTCTAACAGGAAACTGTCTCAGGTAGTTTTGGAGGGCACCGATTATTCCACGCCTAGATCACATTTCTAATCTAGTAACCACAGTTCTTTATTTATGCTTTGAATTTTGCTCTCCAATGGCTACTTTTATGAGAAATCTGTCCCAACTCAAGTCTTGGCTAACATTCATTGTGTCTCCCTTGCCAGTACTCTTCACTGATTTCAACCATCCTGACTGCTTTCTGTTTCTCTGAAGGTCTTCCTGCTCAGCGATACCAGGGACTCTCTTATTTATCTATCTTTGTAATCATAAAACCATCGAGAAAAACCCAAGAACATCACTGCTGGAAGTCTGGGGTGTAATGAGATAGATAGCCTCTAATCTGGCACCTGTGGTGGCATAATTGAGCTGGAAAGAGTTTTAGAATTCAGTTAACCCAGCCCTGTCATCTCAGCAACAAAGAAACCGAAGTAGAAGTGATTAGATGACACGTCTAGCACTGAGCTCCGGTAGCATAGTGGTTACGAGTCGAGCTGCGAACCGCAAGGTCAGCAGTTCGAAACTACCAGATGTTCTGTGGGAGAAAGATGAGCCTTTCTGCTCCCGTAAAGATTTACAGCCTTGGGAGCCTTGTACGGGGTCGCTATGAGTCGGAACCGACTCCACGGTACATAACCACCACCACAATCACTAGAACTGAAACCTAGGTCTCCTCGTTCCCAGGACTGTACTTTTCTCTACATCATACTGGAGAGATTAAGAACATTTCAAACCTGCCTCCCGAATGTATGACTGTGACGAGAGCCCATGCAGACTCAGTTGTTCTGGAAAGGACAGCAAAGCTGAGACCGTAAACTGGAGCTGGAACTCAGAACGTGTATCACAGAGTCTATGTATTCTGCGCTCAGTGCTAATTATTCATTTCCACCCACACAAGAAATGACAATCACAATGAAAAATGGAACAACCAGCAGGGAGCAGTATGAAAAAGGCTTTGACTGAGAAGTGAGAACACTGTGACAATCAAGCAAAAACACTCACTTCCTAAAGAGACAACCCACCTATCCTTTGTGTTCCTTGGCAGGAGACCCTGTCTGGGGTGATGGGAACTTTAGAATTAAAGGTATAGCCTTGGTGTTAAGGTTTTCTCTATTTTTTGTTAAAACTCAGCTGTATTTCCTGCTAAGGTGTTGTTTCTAATAAACAGAATGCATATGATCAGGTGGGGAAATCAGAGTTGGATACCAGCTGTAGGAAAAGATTCTCTTTTGCAGTTTTATTTCTTTTCCCAAACCTGGTACCAGGGATACATGGGTGGGGTACTTGGTGTTTAAGATCCTTGCGGGGGCATGCTATGGGATGAAAACAAATCCTGAGTCTCCTTTGTCATCTAATTAAGAGTTGAGTGAAATTGTGGAGGTGATGTAAGGAGGGGCTAAGCTGGCATCCTCACAAATTAAACGAAGGAATAGCAAGCTATCCTTGCAGGGATTTTGCTGGGACAAAGTATGGACATCAGCGTAATGCTAGATACTTAGAGATTAACAATAGTTATTATAAAATATTTCATATATACTAAAAGTTATAGAAGATAATATGATTAACACTAAGGCATTCACCTCTCAGCATAAGATATGAAACACAAAGGCTACCTGTATTTTTCTATCGCTTGTCCCTGTCGCACCACCCCGCTAACAGGAATTCTGTATTGAGGTTTACAGTCAAATGCATTTCTATACAGTTGTACTAAGATTTCATACACATAGAATGTTGATTAGATGTTTTTAAACAAGGTAACACATTCTATGTATTACTCTACAGTTTTATTATGTTGTTGTCATTGTTAGGTACCATTGGGTCACTTTCAACTCATATTGACCCTATGCAGACAGAACAGAACCTGCCAGGAACCTGCACCATCCACACATTGTCATTATACTCTAGCCCATTGCTGTTGCCACTGCAGCCACCCATCTCACTGGAGGGATCTTCCTTTTTTTCACTGAACCTCCACTTTAACAAATATGATGCCCTTCTGCAAGGACTGGTCCCTTCTGACAACATGTCTGAAGTATGAGAGAAAAAGTCTCACCATCTGATTTCAAAGGAGCTTTCTACCTGTACTTCCAACACAGATTTCTTTGCATTTCTTCTGGCAGTCCATGGTACTTTTCATATTCTCCACTACCATTAATCGGATGCATCAATTCTTCTGTGGTCTTCCTTATTCATTATTCTACTTTCACATGTGTATGAGGTTATTGAAAATACCATGGCTTGGGTTAGTCACACCTTATCCTCAAACTGACATCGTCTTTGCTCTTGAACACTTTAAAGAGAACTTGTGCAGCATATTTGCCTAATGGAATAGGTCTTTTGGTTTCTTGACTGCTGCTTCCATGAGTGTGAATAGTGGATCCAAGCAAAATGAAGTCTTTGACAACTTCAGTATTTTCTCCATTTATCATGATTTTATTTATTGGTCCAGTTGTGATGATGTTTGTTTTCTTTACAGTGAGGTGCAACCCATTTTCATTAGTAAGTATTTCAAGTCCTCTTCACTTCCACCAAGCAAGGTTGTATCATGTGAATATCGAAGGTTGTTAATCAGTCTTCCTTTAATCCTGATGTCATGTTTTTCTTCAGATAAACCAGCTTCTCAGATTATCTGCACAGCATACGGATTGAATAAGTATGGCAAAAGAATACAACCCTGGCACACATCTTTCCTGATTTTAAGCCATTCATTATTCCTTTCTGTTTAAACAACTGCCTCTTGGGCTATGTACAGATTCCTCATGAACTCATTACTAGTTTCTTATAAACTCAGTTAGGTGTTCTGGAATACACATTCTTTGCAATGTTATCCATAGCTTTTACACACAGTCAAAGCCTTTGCATAGTCAATAAAGGCAAGCAAAGATCTTTCTGGTATTCTCTGTTTTCAGTCAACATGCATATTATGTCAGCAATTGTATCCCTAGTTACATGTCCTTGTCTGAAACCAGTTTGAGTTTGGATGTACTGTGGCAGCTGATTTTGAATCTCTTCAGCAAAATTTTACTTGCATATAGATATTAATGATATTGTTGATAATTTAGCATTCTGTTGAGTTATCTCTCTTTGGAATGGGCACACATATGGATCTCTTCCAACCTGTTCGCCAGGTAGCTGTCTTCTAACTTTCTTGGCATAGATGAGTGAGTGCCTCCGATGCTGCATTGATTTGCAGAAAGATTTCAATTTGTATTCCATCAATTTCTGGAGCCTTGTTCTTTGTAATTGCCTTCAGTGCACCATGGACTTCGTCCTTGGCGTTTGATCATATGGTACCACTTGAAATGGTTGAAAATCATCCATTTCTGTTTGATACAGTGATTCTGTATATTCCTTCTATCTGCTTTTGGTGATTTCTGCATCATTCAATATTTTGTCCATAGAACCATTCAATATTGCAAGTCAAGGCTTGAATTTTTCTTCAGTTCTTTCAGCTTGAGAAATACTGAGTGTGCTCTTCCTTTTTGGTTTTGTAACTCCAGGTACTTGCACATTTCCTTATAATACTTGACTTCTTCTCGAGCTGCCCTTTGAAATTACCTTCTCATTTCTTCCATTCCCTTTAGCTGGAGATCAAGTTTCAGAGTCTATTCTGACATCCATTTTGGGCTTATCTTTCTTCCTTGTTACTTAGTGACCTTATGCTTTTTTCCTGTATGATGTGCTTGATGTCATTCCACAACTCTTTGGATCTTCAGTCATTAGTGTCTAATGCAACAAATCTGTTGTTGAGATGGTCTCTAATTCAGGAAGGATATAGTCAAGATCATATTTTGCTCTTGTGGACTTATTTTAATTTTCTTCAGCTTCACTTTGAACTTGTATATGAGCGATTGGTGGTCTGTTTCACAGTCTGCCCTGGTCTTGTTTTGACTGATGATATCATGCGTTTCTACAGTCTTTTCCCACAGATGTGTCAGTTTGGTTTCTGTGTATTCCATCTGGTGAGATCCTTGTGTATAGTCATCTTTTCTCTCATATATATGAGACTATTGAAAATACCATGGCTTGGGTCAGGAGTGCCTTAGTCCTCAAACTGATTTCTTTGCTTTTGAACACTTTAAAGATATTTTGTGTAGCAGATTTGCTTAATGTAATAACAGTTATTTTATACTGGCTCAGAGTTATGTTTGTGAGGTACATACATCTTGATCTGTGTAGCTTTACTTAATTTCATTTTCTTAACTTATTTACTCATGTTCTTGCTGATGAATGGTTCTATAATTTTTCTGATTACAAATAATGCTGCAGTCACAGGAATTTCTGTGGTACCTCAGTTTCTTTCATTTACAAAATAAAATCAATCAAAACATCTACTTTGTATATATCAAAGTATTCCTTTCAATGACATTTTAAATGCATTTTCCAGTCTATGAAATGTGTTTAAGTTCATTATAGCCTCCCACAGATGAAGATCAGACTTATACTGAGATTTTCTGTATCCCAAACCACGGCTTATTGCAGTACCTTATACTGTGAACACTCTTTATAAACTCCAAAGTTTTTTTGAAATATGAAATGACATCATCATTGCTCACAAGTCCCTATCACAGTAGCTGTAAATCCACTTATCTTTCTTGCTTATCTTTCAAATAGAATTTCAGTTTCCACAGCTGAAGTTTCCCAAAGCCTAGCATTACGAAACAAATTGAATTTTCAGTTTTCCACCCTGAAGTTAAAGAAATAGTCCCTGTCCATGACCTTGGCATTTGAACCGGTCAATATGGCTTTTTGGTGAGTTTCTCTATAATCAAGATTTCCATGGGTTTCTGTTTTCAATTTGACTTTTTCAACTATAACACTAATATGAGACATTTACATAAATATGTGGAAACTGTGAATGCAGAAAGAGGAAAAAATCACTCAGAAATAAGCACTGCCATCATTTTTGCATTTTTCATTCCAATTTTTTCCCAACACATTGTTTATATACTTAGGATTGGACTGTTGATACAATTTTGTACCCTGTATTTTCCACTTAACATTATAATGTAAGCTTTCCCTCTATGGACTTTTACTGGCCAAAATTTACCCAGAAAGGAAGTCTGTGTCTCTAAGGAAATTCACTCTCAGAAAGAAAAAAAAAAATTCTGTTCTTCGAAAGGTTATGGGAAAAAATGCCTTTTATTGATTTAATCTGTCCCTGAGAAACTCTTTATTGAATGTATAAGTAAATGTCTATTTTCTTACCTTGTTGGTTTCTATAATGAAAAATGTTTGTGTGCATATACAGACATATATGTATATATGCATTTATACACACATACATATGTATATGTGTGTGGATATATAGATGTGCATATATGGCTAGATGTTTGCACTATCTTTCTTTCACATACACACACTTTGCACTTTAGTGAAATAGGTGCATTAAGACTGATGAAAAGTTACATATTATCATTATTTTACTCTTTAGAGAATAAACTTGACTTTGTTTTCACTCTAGGCTATGTTATGAATCTCAGGCTTCTCCTAGGAAAAGGGTGAAATAATTATTAATGACAACTTTTACTCCAAGCTAATTTATTATTAGAGGAATAAATTATACGTTCCAGGTGTTCTTCATCAGTGTAACAAGAGAACATGTAACAATGACTGCTTCATTTATGATGAAGCTAATTAAAAGTAATAGAGCAGATTTGAGTTTAAAATACATCTAATTATAAGCAATTAACTTACACTATGTTTGTAATATGCAGAGAACAGATACTACTTTAAAACCAAAATTTTGTTTCTTCAGATGCAATTAATATGTTTATAAACTAAAAAGGGATTAAGTCAAGCAATCTGCCAAGGGGGTGGAGATGAGGGATTAATAATTCATCATCAACTTTCAAAAAAGTTACACCATGGAAGGTTGTCTAATATTTTAATTAATAAAATATGAAAGGGGAAGAATTTCCCCAGGCAACTTTATAGCATGCCAATTAGCTATAAAGTTATGGAATTGGTTGAAATTATTGAAATGTATTTGAAAGTCATAGTGAATAATATCGAAAGAGACAATATTTATCTGAAGTCACTGAGGCCTCTGTTTCTGATTCCAGAGTGTGTAACATTACACTGGGGCCATGGAGGGAGTGAAAACACACTCTGTTCATTCCAGTGTGGATGGACTGATCCAGGAGGGTACCATTGTCCTGTCATGACCCCCAGGTAAGTAAGCCAGCTCCTCTCTGTGAACCACAGTAACTGTTGCCTCCTGACTCAGAGCTATACCATGGTCTGTTTTTGGGACTGTTTGATTCAAGAGAAGCAATAGTAAAAATGATTCCATGTGGGTGTCCTACCCTTAGAAATACTCTAGTTGGGTGGCTGCTACAACAGGCATTGAGGGATGGGATTCAACAATTACTTGTGAAAATGGAGAAAAGGTTAGGAGACAGGACAGACTAATGCTTGTGTAATTTGGGGGAACTATGTATCTGATGGAAGGAACTCTGGTAGCATAGTGGTTATGAATCGGGCAGCAAGGTCAGCAGTTCGAAACTACCAGCTATTCCGTGGGAGAAAGATGAGGCTTTCTGCTCCCATAAAGATTTACAGCCTTGGAAGCCCTGTACAGGGTCGTTATGAGTCGGAACCGACTCCACAGCACACAACAACATGTATCTGATGGAGTCCTGGTGTGGTGCTGTGGGTTAATGCGCCAGACTTCAAAGCTGTTTGAACTGCAAGGTTGTTGGTTCAAGCTCACCAACTGCTCCCTAGAAACCCTGTACAGGGGGTTGCTATGGGTCTAAATCGACAAAATGGCACTTAACAACAACAACAATGTATCTGCTATTAACTTGTACTTACATGTGTCCATATTTATTGATTAATTTTTGTGTCCATTGCAAAGAATGGGGACTCAACAAAATGTGGAAATCATCAAATGTTATCATTAATATCATATGTAAGTAAAATTTTGCTAAAGATAATTCAAAATAGTTGCAGGAGTATGCTGATAGGGACATCTAGAAATCCAAGTCATATTCAGAAGAGGACATGGAATGTGGTTATCATCGCTGACATCAGATGGATCTTGGGTGAAACAAGAGAATACCAGAAAGATCTTTGCTTGTGTTTTATTGACTATGCAAAGGCATTTGACTGTGTGGATCATAACAAACTATAGCTACTATTGCAAAGAATGTGTAATCCACAATACTAAATTGTGCTCAAGAGGAAACTGTACAGAGACCATGAGGCAGACATTAGAACAGAACAAGGAAGTACTGAATGGTTTAAAATTAGGAGAGAGTTTTAACTTTTCACCATACTTATGAAATCTGTATGGTGAGCAAATAATCTGGAAGTTGGATTATATGAAGAAGAATTTGGCATCAGGATTGGTGGAAAACTCATAAATAATCTTCGATGTATGTATGACACAATCTTACTTGGTAAGTATGGATTGCACCTCAATGTAAAGAAAATGAAAATCCTCATAACAGGAGCAATAAATAACATCGTAATAAGTGGAGAAAAGAGTGAACTTGTCAAAAACTTCATTTTGATTGAATCCACAATCAACACTATGGAAGTTATTGTTGTTGTTAAGTGCTGTCGAGTCGATCCCGACCCATAGTGACCCGGTGTAGGGTTTCTGAAGAGCAGCTGGTGAGTGAGATTGAACCACCAACCTTGCAGTTTAAATGGCTTTGCAGTCTGGCGCATTAACCCACAGTGCCACACCAGGACTATAGAAGTAGCAGTTAAGAATCTGCCAAAAGACACCTTGAAAGTGTTAAAGAGCAAAGATGTTACTTTGAGGACTAAGGTGCATCTGATCGAAACCATGATGTTTATAGCTACATCATACACATGTGAAAATGAGACAATAAATAAGGAAGATTGTAGAAGAATTGATGCATTTGAATTACAGTGTTGGTGAAGAATATTGAAAGTACTACGGACTGTCAGAAGAACAAATGTATCTGTTCTGGATGAAGTATAGCCAGATTGCTCCTTAGTGGCAATGATGATGAAACTTTGTGTTTCGTATTGTGGACATGGTGTTAAGAAGTGGTGGTTATGTGCTGTGGAGTCAATTCTGACTCATAGCAACCCTATACAGGGTTTCCGAAGCTGTAAATCTTTACAGGAGCAGAAAGCCTCATCTTTTTCCCGCAGAGAGCTGGTAGTTTTGAACTGCTGACCCTGAGGTTAGCAACCCGATTCATAACCACTACACTACCAGAGCTCCTTGTTGTCAGGAAGTAGATCTTTAAAGAAGGACATCATGCTTGGTAAAGTGAAGGGTCAATGAGAAAAAGGAAGACCCTCTATGAGATAGACTGACACTGTGACAGCAGAAATGCAATGATTTCAAGAATGGCGCAAGACTGGGCAGTGTTTCATTCTGTTGTCCATAATGTTGAATTGGAACTAACCTGACAGCACCCAACCACAGCTACATGTACCTCATAAAGTGTCTTAGCTATCCAGTGCTTCTACAACAAAATACTGTGAATGGATGATTTTATCCAACAGAAATTATTCTCTCACAGTTCAGGAGGCTACAAGTCCAAATTCAGAGAGCAGGGTCTAGGCGAAGCCCTTCTTTGTCAGCTCTGGGGAAAAGTCCTTGTCTCCTTTCAGCATCTGTAGACCCAGCATTCCTTGGAGATCTCCACGTGTTTTGGTATCAATCTTTCCTTGGATCTAGGAACTTTACAGTGTAGGGACCCCAGGACCCAAGGATGGATTCCACTATTCTTTCTTGGTGGTGGTGGTGATGTTCCGTGGAGTAGTTTCTGATTCATGTGACCCTGCCTAGGGTTCCGAGGCTATAAATCTTTATGGGAGTAGAAGGTTTGTTGGTTGTTGTTGTTGTTAAGTGTCGCCAAGTCGATTCCGACCCATAATGACCCTGTATAGGGTTTCCAAAGAGCTGCTAGTGAGCTTGAACCTCTGGCCTTGAAGTTCAAATGACTTTACAGTCTGATGCATTAACCCATGACACCATTTTCTTTGCTTATTTCTTTCTCCTTTTGTCTTTGGTAAGGTAAAAGATGTTACAGGCCACATCCCTGAGAAATCCCCTTACATAGGGCCATCCCAGCTTTAATCCTTTTATTGGTTTATCACATCAGATCCCATCTTGGGGATTCATTACATAACTGCTACAGTACACCATTCCATAAGCGCCAAACCATTGAGAATCATGACCCATCCAGGTTGAAACATATTCTGGGTGGACACAGAGTCATCTAAGACAAAATGTCTAATAACCAGCACATATAAAGAACTCTACAAACTCAACAACAAAGAGACAAACAACGCAGTTCATTAGTTACTTTGAGTTAATTCAGTCCACTTGTTTTTTTTTTTCCACTTTCAGTTAATTTTGCATTTTGTTGTAGAATATCTTCATACAGATATTTTTTGAATAGGTTCATATAAAGTAAACTCTCTGAGTTTGTCTGAAAATGTCTTGTTTTTTCTCTCACGATTGATAGTTTGGTTGTACAGAGAATTTTAGATTTAAAATTTTTTCCTCAGAACTCCAAAAATATTTCTCCAGTGTCTTGTGATATAGTGATGCTGATAAGAAGCCTGTAAATTATTTTAAATCATTAGCATTTTAATGTTTGGAGTTGTGTAGAGAGGTGGGGTCTTTTTTATTAATTTTGTGTGACTTCTAGTGAACCATTTTGCACTGAAGACTAGTGCCTTTCTTCAGCCTCTAGGGTCTCTGTGCTCTCATTTTGTAACTCTTGTCGAACAGATATGGATCTTATAGACCTGTTTTCCATGTTTCTTATCGTTGTTCACAGATTAAAACTATTCATTGAGGATTCTACCTCCCGCCCCTCTCTCTGAAACTAAACGTCCTCTTTAAAACTAGTAAGCCAGCCACTTCATGCCTTTCTAGCCCCTCATTTTAGGTAGTCAATGTCTAAGTTGCCCATGTCTATCAACGCTGTGCACTGTGCGGATAGGCTTGGTCCTTAATGTGAAGACTCTTTCCTTCTCAATTGGTATTTTGAATTACTACATCCATAAGTAAAGGTCAAGTTCATCAAATTATAGCATTTGCTTCCTGTATCACATTTTTCATCTTCCTCTAGTCGAGTTCTGGTCATCAAGCCATGTAAGCTAGGTCAAATGTTTGGACATTCTTGTGCACCTCCCTCCACTTCATATCAGCTGGACGCTTCACTCAGCTGTAGCCATGAGCATCTAGGTCAGTGTCTGTGGGTTCAGGAGTTCCCAAGTCTCCCCAGACTTCAGACCAACCAGCCCTTCCTCTTCTCTCTCTCATCTCAACATCCACAGGAGTCTATGGAACATGGTCAAACTCAGCCCATATATTCATCATTGCATTCCCCCCACTTCCACTCACAAGTAGACTTACAAGCTGGCTTGTGTGTGCCCTTTCAGTCTTGGAAGGGGGTTTGTCCTGAAGGGTCTTGATTGCTTGCCTTGATTGCTCCCATGGAATAGCTTGCTTGTTCTTGTGATACCCAAACAGCTTGCTTTTTTTCCCCCTTGCTGGTCTTTTTACAAGAAGTATCTTCTGTTCCTCTAGCCACTCTGGGTTGGTCTGCATGTCCTTTCAAGTGAGAATGTCCCACCTCAGAAGGTTCTGCAAGGGGCTTAGGATTCCACCTAAGACTGTATACACACTATAAAGGGTTCGCAAGAAGTCTATTTCACTGAGCAAGTTCTAGAATCCCTTTTAGGCATTCTACTCAGTTATAGGGTGAAGAAGAAGCTTTCTGTAATCATATTTCCTGATATTTTTTTCTACCCCACTTAAATGGCTATTTTACAGTAGTAATCAAGGGAAACCAATATTCTCAAGACAGTCAAGCACCTTAACATTATTTCCCCTTTTACCCATTCAGACTATGCCTTGATTCCTGCATGACAGAGCAGTGTTGTTCCAAGGTTGAGTATACATTGACTATTTACTTCTGTCCCATTTAGCTCATGCAAACCTACCTAAGTGTTCCCTATCTTCCTTGTTCTTCCCTCTTCCTCCCCCTTCTTGTGTATTTCCCTCCCCTTCCTTGTATATTACCCTCACAATCATTCTGCTATGATGTGACTATCCCTTAACTTGTGCCTTTCTGTCCCCTCCTTCCCGCCCCTGTAACCAACAAAGAATTTTTTTATTTTAGTATGGACATCTTTTCTTGAGCTTTTACAATAATGGTTTTATGCAATATTTGTCCTTTTGTGACTGACTAATTTATCTCAGCATAATGTCCTCAAGGTTCATCCATGTTATGAGGTGGTTGACAGCTTCCTTGTCTTCAGTGTAGGCTAGTATTCCATTGTGTGTATGTATCAACGTTTGTTTATCCATTCTTCCATTGACGAGCTCTGGCAGCGTAGTGGTTACGAATCGGGCTACGAACCTTACGGTCAGTAGTTCGAAACTACCAGGTGTTCCGCTGGAGAAAGATGAGGCTTTCTGCTCCCGGAAAGATTTACAACCTTGGAAACCCTGTATAGGGTCGCTATGAGTCGGAATCAACTCCACAGCACATAACCGCAACAACATTGATGGGCTCTTAGGCTGTCTTTATCTTTTTGTTACTGTGAATAGTGCTGTGATAAACATTGATGTGCATATATCTACTCGTGTTCTAGCTCGTATTTCTTGTAGATAAAAGTAGAGGAATTGCTGGATCATAAGGTATTTCTATTTCTAACTTTCTGAGGAAATGCCATATCATTTTCCAGAGTGGTTGAAACATTTTACAGTCCCACCAGCAATGTAAGAGTGTCCCAGTCTCTCCACATCCTTGCCAGCATTTATTGTCCTCAGCTTTTTTGAACTTCCCTATTGTTGCTGGTAAGTGGTGACACCTCCCTGTTGTTCTGATTTGGAGTCCTGGTGTGGCACTGTGGGTTAATGCGCCAGACTGCAAAACCGTTTGAACTGCAACGTTGGCAGTTCAAGCTCACCAGCCACTCCTCGGAAACCCTATACAGGATCGCTATGTGTCAAAACCTACTCGACTTGATGGCACTTAACAACAACAACAACAATGAATAATTAGCCTGTTTTTCTAAAAATGTATCCATCTCCTCTAGATTTTCAAATTTGTTGGAGTACAACTCTTCACAGTATTTTGTTATTATTCTTTTTTATTTCCATTGGTTCTGCTGTGACATCACCAATGTGGTTTCTTATACTTGTTATTTGTGTCTTCTCCCTCTTTTCTGTTAGGTTTGCCAATGGTTTGTCAATTTTATTAATCCTTTCTAAGACCCAGCTTCTTGTCTTGTTGATTCTTTCTATAGTTTTCCTGTTTTCTATCTTGTTTTTTTCTACTTTAATCTTTGTCATATCTTTTCTTCTGCTGACTGTAGGTTTACATTGCTGACCTTTTTAAAATTGCTGGATATGTTGCATTAAAGTGTTGGTTTGGTTCTTTCTTTGTTTTGGATATATGCATTTATTGCTATAAAATGTCCTCTCAGCACTATTTTTGATGTGTCCAAAAAGTTTTGGTATGTTGTGTTTTCATTCTCATTTGTTTCTAGGAATTAAAAATTTTTACCTTTGATTTGTTCTACTACCCAGTAGCTTTTAGGCAGGGTGTTAGTCAGTTTCCATGTAGTTGAATTTATTTTCTTGATCTTCATGTTGTTGATTTCTAATTTTATTGCATTATTATCTGAGAAGATGCTTTGTATTATTTTGATGTTTTTAAATTTATGGAGGCTTATTTTGTGACCCAACACATGGTCTATTCTGGTAAATGTTTCATGTACACTGGAAAAGAATGTGTATTGTACTGTTGTTGGGTTGAATGCTCTGTACACATCTATGAGGTCAAGTTAGTTGATTGTGCTGTTTAGTTCCTCTGTGTCTTTGTTGAGTTTCTTTCTGGTTGTTCTATCCTTTTTCAAAAGTGGTGTATTAAAATCTGCCACTATTATTAAGGTTTGCTTTATATTTTTTTGGGGCTCTTTCATTGGGCGCATAGATATTTATTACAGTTATGTCCTCTTGTTCAATTGACCTTTTAATCATGAGATAATGTCCTTCTATGTTTTTTATGCTGGTGTTTGCCTTAAAGTTTATTTTTATCAGTGATTAGTAGAGCAACTCCTGCTCATTTTTTATTGCAATTAAGTTGGTATTTTTTCCAACCTTTAAGTTTTAATTTGTTCTTGTCTTTGTGTGTAAGATGTGTCTCTTGTAGATAGTGTATTGAAGGATCCTGATCCTGTTTTCGTATCCATTCTGCCACTCTCTGTCTCTTGACACGTGCATTTAAAATGTTTACATTCAGTGTAATTATGAATAGATATGAATTTCTTGCTGTCATTATGTGTGTGTGTGTGTTTTATGTGTGTGTGGTGCTGCTGGTTTCTTTGTTTTTCATGACTTCCTGCATTGAGTTCATTTTTTGTGTGTTTTATCTTATCAGTTTCATCATACTTTTAATGTTTCCCTGTTCTTCTTGGATTTTCATTTTTTTGATATTTGTGAACTGTTAATTTTATTTGAAGTTACCCTATATTCTATTAATTTTTCCCTCCATTTAAAAAAAGGATTTTTTATCTTGAAATCTACCTGACCTCCTTGCCACCTGAATTTCTGTTCCTATATGTTTCCCTTTTTTTAGACTATAGTTATTTTGATCATGGACTAACCTCCCAGATCTCCTGATTTCATTCTTGTAGTTTTGTCCTGCTCTGGATTCGTCCTTCTCTTGAATGAGTTCTGGGTGGTGTTGCCATGTGTGTCAGTCTCTGGTTGTTGTCTCTTCTTGTTGGTTCTCACTCCAAAGAACTCCCTTTAGGATATTTTGAAGCACTGGGTTGGTGTTTTAAAAGTCTCTTAACTTGTGTGTATCCAGGAATGTTTTGATTACACTATCATAGTTGATTGACAACTTTGCTGGTTAAACAATTCTTGGCTTTTAGTTTTTCTCTTTCAGGGTTTTGTGTATGTCTCCCCATTGCCTTCTTGCCAGCATGGTTTCTGAGAGATCAGAGCTTAATCTTATTTGCGTGTCTTTTTAGGTAACACATCTCTTTTCTCTAGCTACTTTCAGGATTCTCTATTTGTCTTTGATTTTGGAGAGCTTGATTATGATGTATCTTGGTGATTTTCTTTTGGGGTCTATCCTTTCTGGGGTTTGTTCAAGCTTCTTGAATGCTTATCTTCTTGTCTTTCTGGATGTTAGGGGAATTTTCTTTGAGCAGCTCTTCTCTGTGGTTTTCTATGATTCTTCCTGGTCTGGAACTCTTCTTCATGTTGTCCCACATGAATCTTAGAATTTCTTAAGATTTTTCTATTATTTTTTCTGATTGTCCTTCTGTCTTAGCAATATTGAGAGCTTTGTCTTCAACCTTGCTGATTCTGGTTTTCATCCCTTTAATTCTACTCCTTTGAGCTTTCAGTGTATTGTCAATTTGTAATATTTTAGTATTAATGGTCTGCACCTCTTTTTGCAGATTTTGAATGGTTTCCAATGCTATTTCTATTTTATTTGATTGTTCCTGTAGTACTTTTCTGATTTCTTCCTTATTTTCCTCAACCTTTCTGAGCAATGTTTGCAAGCACCTCAATATCATTCTCCTGAATTCTTTATCAGGCAGCTCCAAAACCTGAACTCCTTTCAATGGAAATTCTAGATCTACACCCAGCTCATTTGTTTGAGCTACACTGCCTTGTTTCTGGACCTGAGAAGAAATTTTCTGTTGCTGTAGTGATGTTGTATTTTCAATAATTAAAATGAATGTATGTTGGTATATTCTTAAGTTCTCTGATTTCCTCCTGGCAGATATGATCAAGATATGGGCTTTTCTCTTCTTTTACTATTTAACGCAGCGTCATTTTCACAGGTGTTAGTCATTTACTCTTTTCTGGTATATAGCAGCTGGTATTGGTTCTTGCCCAGATGGTAGGATTTTTATAGGGTGAGATTGTAGCTTGGCTGTATGACTGCAATTGCTGTCTCTTGTTGGGTAAGGCAAGGAGAGAAAGAGCACCCCTCCTCCAAGATAGAAGGGGGACCAAAGAAACACAATGGACACTAAAGTCCAAAATCGTCCAAAAAACTCCCCCTTCACACACACACACATACACAAAACACACACACCAAACAACAACAGCAAAATGTGTAAGACTTAAGTGTCCATTTTTTTGGCTTCTTGCCTTCAAAGCTGACTGTGAAATTTCAAGATGTTCCCATATGATGTAACTCAGGGCTTTGTTTTTGGCTGCTTTTCCCCTTTCTTGCCTCTCTCACCTCCCTTCCCGCTTGGTCAGGTGTTTCTCTTAGTGAGAACCAGCCTCAGGCTGGCCTGACCCATTTTAGAAGACACTCCTGTTTAAAGCTGTTCCTGGTGACTCTTCCCCCTTGTTTGATTCTGCACCAAGTGATCCTTGCCATGCAGGTCCATGTGCATGTGTAGTCAAACCTTCCCTGAGGGTGTCCACTCGCTCAAGTACCCCTCTGATTCCCAGAATGGAGGTGGGCAGATAGAGGAAAAGAAAAGAAGGAAAAAGAAATGTTTGCACCTTTATCTCTGATGATTGACCAGACCTCTGCAATGGGAGTGATCTCTTGACCTTGTATCTGCTCCTTCCCACTTAAAATGACTATGCTCTACTTGCTGGCCACTGTAAATCAGAAAACACCTCCTTTCTGGCTAGTGATCCAAACCCATTCACCATAAGGCTTTGATCCTAACTATCCATTTTTATAAAGTTCAGAGTTCCGGGACTGTCCTTTGAACCTGTTTCAGCTGATATTCCATGTTATTACTGCAGGCTAACCCTTTACTGTGCTTAGAAAACATTTTGTCAAGTCTGTAGCTGGGTGGCCCTGCTGAAGTCAGCTCTTCTGTGTTCCTCAGGGGAAAGTAGTGATTGAGTGGCTCATTTAACTCTGACCTTCTTGGCAGCCTAACTTTATACCAAACCAAATGAAACTTACTGCTGTCAAAATGATTCTAATCTGTACCACCTCATTAGGACACAGTAGAACTACCCCTTGGGGTTTCCAAGTCTATAAATCTTTACAGAAGCAAATTGACACATCTTTCACTCAGGGAGCGACTGATGGGTTCAAACTGTCATCCTTTTGGTTAGCAATCGAGAGCTTTAACCACAGTACTACTAGAGCTTCTTGAACTCTTCATAGAGAAGATCTGTGATCTGTTTTACAGTTTGGAAAATCTTAGTCTCTTGTCCTTAGAAGTAGTTGGGAATCTGTATCAATAACAATCCTAAAACGTAGCCACCATTTTACTGAACATTGTTGTTAGTTGTTTTGTGGTGGCAACGGCGGACTTATTTATAACAGAACACTGGTCCTATACCATCTCCATGAGTGGTGGTATGTTTGAGTCCATAGCTGCAGCTTTTACACAGTGCCTTCTAAACTGGGAGACTCATCTTCCGTGACCATATCAGATAATGTTGTGTTCTGATCCATAAGGTTTCCTTTGGCTAATTTTTGGAAGTTATTGTTGTTAAGTGCCATCAAGTCAGTTCCAACCAATAGTGACCCTGTATAGGGTTTCCAAGGAGGAACTTGTGAGCTTGAACAGACAACCTTGAGGTTCAAACCAACTTTGCAAGCTAGCACATTAATCCACAGCACTACACCTAGTTTGTCTTAGTCTGGGAATTCCACTAAAACTTGCCTGCAGATAAAGGCATATCTCAGAGATATTGTACATTCGGTTCCAGACCACTGAAACAAAGCTAATAACACAATAAAGTGAGTGAAACACATTTTTTTTAGTTTTCTAAAAGGAGCTCTGGTAGCGTAGTGGTTACGAATTGGGCTGCGAGCTGCAAGGTCAGCAGTTCGAAACTACCAGTTGTTCCACGGGAGAAAGATGAGGCTTTCTGCTCCCATAAAGATTTACAGCTTTGGAAACCCTATGCAGGGTCGCTATGAGTCGGAACCTACTCCACAGCACACAACAACAACAATGCATATAAAACTTCTAGTGGTGCATTGGGTTAAGTACTGGGCTGCTAGCTCCAAGGTTGGCGATTCAAACCCACCAATCACTCCCTGGAGAAAGATAAGATTGTCTACTCCTGTAAAGATTTTCAGTTTTGGAAACCCTGTACAGGATTGCTATGAGTTGGAATCAACTCACTAGTTGTGGGTTTAGCTATAAAGTTATGTTTACACTATTTTGTACTTTACTAAGTGTGCAATAGTATTATGAAAAAAGTTGGAGTATTGTCAGAATTACCAAACTGTGACATGAAATGAGCACATGCTGATTTCATGTTCTATGCAGGATTGCTGCATAACTTCAATTTGTAAAAAAAAAGCAGTATCTGCGAGGTGTAGTTAAGTGAAGTGTAATAAAATGAGTTCACCTGTATTTGAAGTACCAGTGGTATAGCTGCAAGCAACAGAGCAACACACATGACAAACTAACACATAGGTAGTGGTTACCAAGAGTGTTGTTGTTGTGAATGCCATTGAGTCGGTACTGACTCATAGAGACCCTGTATAGGGTTTCTGAGGAGTGGCTGGTGAGTTTGAACCACTGCCCTTATAGTTCAAAGTGATCTTGCAATCCAGCGCATTAAACCACAGTGCCTCACCAGGACTCCAAGAGTTGTAGTTGTTATGTGCCTTGGAGTCGGTTCCTACTCATAGCGACCCTGCACAGGGTTTCCGAGGCTGCAAATCTTTACAGGAGCAGAACGCCTCATCTTTCTCCCGCGGAACAGCTGGTAGTTTCCAACGGCCGACTGTGAGATTAGCAGCCCGATTCGTAACCACTGCGCTACCAGAGCTTCTTCAGACTCCAAGAGTAGCAACTGCTTATTCTGATTTTTTGTACCAGGGACATTACGTATACCATCTCTAGCTCAGAAAACCTTGAAAATTAGTTATTAAGACTCCATTTTATAAAGAAACAGACTCAGAGAGTTAAGATAACCCTTTCAGAGTTACCTACTAATTATATTAAAACCAAGATTTGAACCTAGGACTGTTGGAGGCTCTAAGGCATGGTTTTTAAAGGACTTCCCTTTACAGGGTGAAAAAAGTCAATAAAAACTGCAACATTTCAGAATATTACGACTTTAAAAAAAATGTTTTCTCTATGCAAAAGAATGTTTAAAAAAGTAGCATTTGGCACAATTCTCATCTTCCCTTATGTACAATACTATTTTAAGAGTCCAAGGCCTGTTGTTTATTGAGAGAAAAGCTGGTATAGAATTTTGAAGGGCTCTCTTGAACATAGATGGATCTGTAATTTTACAGAGAGATGACAGCTTTTTCTGGAAATGGGACTGAAGTTTGAATGTCTAAAGAGAAATGATGAATTAGAGTATGAGTGATAGTTAAAGTGGGACATAGACATTTTGGGTATCAAAACATCTTCATCAATTTCTAAAAGAGTTAAATATACTAGTCCCGGTGTGGCACTGTAGTATAAGTGCTGGAACGCAAAGTCTATTTGAAACACAAGGTCGATGGTACAAACTTAACAGCTGCTCTGCGGAAAACTTATACAAGGTCACTATGAGTTGGAAATGACTGATGGTACTTAACAACAACAACAACATACTATAAGAATGTATGTAGGGTTATACGCTGAGAAGTTCTAGAATTTATGAAACATAGATCCACTTCTGAGTAACCCAAATTTCAGTTGAAATTTGCATTTTAGACAGATATCCTAGCATTATGTATATAAGTAAAAGAGAAAAAAAAAAAGCAGGGGGTGATGTAGAGGGATAAAAGGTTAAATAAATTGTGATGTACACATTAAATGGAAGCTTTTGACCATTTAAAGTATATGTCATAATTTATTTAACCTTTTATTTAACTTGTGTCTGTGCAGTTGCTCCAACAGAAGCCCTTTCGTGAGTAATTCTACTTTACTCTATATTTACCACAGTCTCTCATTACTGTCTATGCTTCTGTTCTGGACTGAAATATGTACTCCAGAAATATGTGCTGCAAAATCTAACTTCTATGTCTGTGGTTAAGCAGCTCTGGTAGTGTAGCAGTTATGAGTCAAGCTGCTAAACTTACAGTCAGCCATTTGAAATTACCAGCAGTTCTGCAGGAGAAAGATGAAGATTTCTGCTTCCGTAAAGATTTACAGCCTCAGAAACCCTATTTCTTCTAAGAAATTTGGAAGACAACTATCTGGCTGACTGATTGGAAGAGATCTGTATTTGTGCCCATTCCAAAGAGGGGTGACCCAACAGAATGCAGAAACCAT
>NW_006408538.1:5890552-5920095 GCF_000296735.1 Chrysochloris asiatica
GGCACACCACCACCACCATGTCTGTGATTATGGCAGTGGGTTGTCTTTGTTAGGCTAATGAAGCAGAATTAGTGTAGTTTGTGTCTTGAGTCAATCTTCTTTGAGATATAAAAGAGATTAAACATGCAAACTAGCAAGTAGACATGGGGAAGAGAAATGTCAAGCCACGTGAAGATTATCCAGGAGCAAAAACTCAAAACAGATAGGGACATTCCTCCCGAGCTGACACAGAGAAAGCCTTCCCTGAAAGCTCCCACCCTGTATTTAGACTACTAGCCTCCTAGACTGGAAGAAAATCACCTCTTGTTGGTTAAAACCGACCTCGTGGAATTTCTGTTAATGAAGCACTAAATATCTAAGACAGATTCTTAGAATCCTCCCATAAACTCCATTTCTCAAGCTCTTAATTGCTAAATTTGATTTGCTTTCCACTTATTGGCATATCTGACTATTAACCCAAATTTTTGTGATTTTAACCATTACATGATGTTTGGTAAATACCAAAAGACCCTGTCTTTTATTTGTTTAACTGTAAGGATAGCCAGAGGATGAAAAGAAAGATTATATAGATAGTAGCTTTTTGTATAAAGGTTGCTTCCATAATTGTTCAGAATAATGTGCTCAAGACACCACGCTCACCACTTGTTTGTCAATTTATTGTATTGGGGTGGCTTGTGTTTTGCTGTGATGCTGGATCTAGGCCAAGAAATATGGAAGACAACTCCCTGGCCAATTAATTGAAAGAGATCCATATTTGGGCCCATTCCAAAGAGACGTTATCCGCTGGAATGCAGAAATCATCAGACAATATCATTAACATCTCATACAAATAAAATTTTGCTAAAGAAAATACAAAAACAGCTGCAATCATACATTGACAGAGAACTTCCAGAGATTCAAGCTGGATTCAGAAGAGGATGTGAAACGAGAGATATCATTGCTGACATCAGATGGATCTTGACTGAAAGCAGAGAATATCTGAAAGGTGTTGATCTTGCTTTATTGACTATGCAAAGACTTTCAATTGTGTGGATACTGGCAAGCTATGGACAGCATTGCAGAGAATGAGTATTCTGGAACATTTAATTGTGCTCCTGAGGAACCTGTATATAGACCACGAGGCAGTTGTTCAAACAGAACACTGTTTTGTTTGTTCGTTGCTGTTCAGGGAACACTGAATGTTTTAAAATTGGGAAAGGTGTGAGACAGGGTTGTATTCTTTCACCATACTTATTCAATTTGTATGCTGAGCACATAATCTAAGAAGATAGGTTATATGAAGAAAAGTGTGGCACCAAGACTGGAGGAAGGCTCACTAACAACCTGTGATATGCAGATGATAAAATCTTGCTTGGTGAATAGGACTTAAAATATGTACTGATGGATAAAATTATAAGAACAGATAATCGGGGAGGTCAGTCTATGATCAAAATAATTCCAATGTGACAAAAGGTAAACACAGAAGAACAGAGATCCAGGTGGTGGGAAGGTCAGGTAGATTACTGGGTAAAATAGACTATCTTAAATGGAGGGAAGAACTAATGGAATATAAGGTAACCACAATGGGGTTGGGGTGGGGGATTTATTTTGGGTGTTGGGGAGGGCAATACAAGAAGGGGGGAGGAGGCAGAGGAACAAGATAGATAGGGGAACACTGAGACAGTTGTACTTCACCAGATGGATTGCACAGAAATCACATTGACTATTGACTATCTGTGGGAAGAGATACTGGTGAAACTCCATATCATTAAGCAAAACAAGACCAGGGGAAGACTGTGGAGCAAGACCATATACAAGTTCAGGCTGAAGGTGAAGAAAATTAAAACAAGTCCACAAGGCTTGTGAGGCCAAAATATGACTTGAACATAACCCACCTGAATTTAGAGATCATCTCAAGAACAGATTTGATGCATTAGACACTAATGACTGAAGACCAGAAGAGTTGTGGGATGACACTAAGCATATCATATAGGAAGAAAGCAAAAGATGAGTAAGTAGACAACAAAGAAGGAAAAGACCAAAATGGATGTCAGAAACTTGCTCTCCAGTGTAGAGGCCAAAGCAAATAGAAGAAATGAGGAGGTAAAAGAGCTGAACAGAAAAATTTAAGGGGCAGCTTGAGAAGAGAGAGTCAAGTATTGTAATGAAATAGGCAATAACCTTGAGTTTAGAATACCAAAAGGGAAGAACATGCTCAATATTTCTTAAGCTGAAAGAACTGATTTAAAATTTTAAGCCTCGACTTGGGATATTGAAGGATCTTTCAAAAAATTGAGGCAGCTCAGGAGGCACTTGCTCATCTATGCCAAGAAATTTGGAAGATAGCTACCTGGCCAATGGTTAGAAAAGATCCATATTTGCACCCATTCCAAAGAGAGGTGACTCGGTGGAATTTGGAAACCCTAGGGCCATATCATTAATATCACATGCTAGTAAATTTTTGCTACAGATAATTAAAAAATAGTTGCAGTAGTACATTGACAGGGAGCTGCCAGAGGTTCAGGCTGGATTCATATGGGGATGTGGAATGATGGACACCATTGCTGACATCAGATGGATCTTGACTGAAAGCAGAGAATACTAGACATGCCTCACTCTAGCCTTTGGCGTCTGAGCCATGTGGCCCCTTGGCTTCTATCCTGCTCAGGCAAACGTTACAAAATTCTTTTAGCCAGTCTGTAATCCCCCAAGGGCACATTCTGTAAACCAGTCTCCTGCTCATAGGCCCTCAGCTGTACTCAATCCATGATTCTAGAGCCCATGGCTGCTTTGTGTCTCCATGCCAATGCCTCTGCTGTTTCTGCTTTCCTAGGCAGGGATCTCCTATTCCTCTCAGGCTCTTTGGTCTTGATGGTCCTGGGATCATCTGTTCCTGCTTCTGAGATGAAAAAACGAACCAATCCCAGCATTAAGGGTCCTGCACGCCTATTTGCAGGGTTCCAGCCAATCACTTGGTGGGAGTTATGAAGACATTGGATAGAAAGGTCGTATCAAGTAAATTCCAGGTACCACAGTTGCTAAGGCAACTGGAAGAAGTTATAACATGTGTGGCATATTGCAGGCCCCATCTTTATGGTTGTTCTCAAGCAATATAATTTCTTACTGAAAAGATCTGTTTTCTAGGTAATAAAATGTATATATAAATATAAGGATCATGTGAAACTTACTTTCTTCCCAGAATAATAAAAAACAAACAAGCAAACCCATTTTGCTCTAGTTGATGCTGACTCCTAGAGACACTATGTATTTCAGAGTAGAAGTGTACTCCAAAGATTGTCAGTGTTTAGACCTTTCCTAAGTAGACCACCAGGAATATCGTCTAAGCCATCTCTGGGTGGATTTGAACTCCCAATCTTTAAGTAGCCGAACACTTAACTGTTTGTGCCACCTAGGAATTCTTCTTCCCAGAATACAGAAAACTAAAAGGGAATATTTCGTTAAAATAAAAGCAACCTTAAATCTTGGTTAGAAATCATGCTTTTCTTCTTTTATTTCCTCTGGGGAAATTGGCTGAGGCTTTTGCTACAGCAAAGACAATAGAGAAATAATTAAATCCCAAAGAGAAATTATTCAATAAAGATTTTTTTAAAACAGATTCAAAAATAAAAATAAGAATCAGTGAGTAATCTAACTTCTGTGTAGCATTTCTCCTCAGCAAGATAAAGTGTGCTGATGGCAAATACTTAAAAAAAACCATGGCCTGAAGAAAAATCCTGTGAGGAATTTCACTAGGGGCAGGGACAGAATCTTTTTCTTTCATCAAAAAAATTATCGTAAAAGAGATTCCTGCTGTTTTCACAGAAATTGATGATTATCAAAAGAATTTCAGAGCTACTGAGAAAAATTATGGCCCACAGGTCTGAGGATGAGGAAAGGGCAGATGTCTAACTTAATTCTTTTACTGTGGGTTGTTTGGAGGTTAGAAGAATTAATGGGTTACCTTTTTTCTGTTTCAACACTCTCTCTTCCTCCTTTTCACATTGTTGTTTCTGGGGGCAGCTCTTTAGAATGATTAAGTTTAGTTGATAATTAGACTAGATGATCCTTGCTTGAAGTCGTTAATCAACAATGCCAGGTTTCTTGGTATAAGGGATCAACCCAAAAGGACTTCCTTGAGTTCTCTGGAAGACAGACTTACATGTCTCCTGAAGGTGACTGGAGAGGGAAGTCAGGCTGTTTGTAATGCTTCAGTGCTACGTGCAAGGAATGTAAGGAACCAGCCAACCAAACCAAGAAAACAACCCCAAATCCACTGCCATTGGTTCAATTCTGACTTATAGCAATCCTTTAGAGGGGTTCTGAGACTGTATATCTTTATGTGGTTGGTGGGTTTGTACTGCTAACCCTGTGGTTAGCAGCCCAATGTTTAACCCATAGTGTTACAGGGATCCTTCTAGAAGATACAAAAATAGTGGAATGAAGTGTGAAGCACATGCCTATTTTTTTCCCCCCAGCTCTGTGTAAAGTATATCTCTTACTTTTCTATTCTGAATTGATGGTTTAGAAGAATTGTCCCTTCTTCCTTGTTAGTTATTGTGGAATTGATTCTGACTCATGACGATCCCATGCGCACAGATTTAGAAGTGTTCCATTGGGTTTTTAAAGCTCTGACATTTGGGAAGCAGATCTCCAGGAGTGTCTTCTGAGGTCCCTTGGGTGGGATCCAACTACCAACCATTTGACAAGTAGGTGAGTGCTTAAAAATTTGTGACATCCATGGACTCAGCTACTCCTTCATGATTCTGGTGGGCTGCTACTCATGGCCTCTTGCCCCATAACCACTGCAGATGGGATAGGACAAATAGAGACCTAATCCATGTTCAGCCAACCAGTGTCCTTACCTGGGAGTTTGAGTCCCCCACCCCTATTCATTCATTCATTGAGTACCTGCATGGAAGTTTGAATCTTGAGGGAGATACTCAAATTGAAGGTAACTTGGAGCTGAGACACCTGATAGCTGGAGCCAAAGAGGTTGTGCCTGCATGCCTGCTTCTCAAGTGTCTGGGTGACCCTACTTCCTGTGCTTCTGCTGGTCCTGGTGGCCAGCTTTCCCTTCACTTATAAGAGCTACCCCAGGAGATTTCAAATAAACCCTGTTTTCTCACTGAATATGGCAGGATCAGTCTCCATTGTCTAATTTAAAAGGAGTTCTAGTGTGGCACTGTGGGTTAATGCGCTGGCCTGCAAACTCAGTTTGAACAGCAAGGTTGGTAGTTCAAGGTTACCAGCTGCTCCTTGGAAATCCTATACAGCATTGCTATGGATTGGAACTGACTTGACAGCACTTAACAACAACAACTATTTAAAAAGCAAACAAACAACTATTTAAAAAGCAAAACCTATAGTTGCAGGTATAACAGCATTTTCTGGATGAGAAATTAAATTTAGTGACTGCAGTATAGAAGAACATTATATAGTAGGACGGCTCCAAATTGTAGCTTATATGCAGGCCGCTTTGGCCATCTTCCAGTTCTCCAATCTGTGCCTTTTCATTTACTATGACCAGAGGCTAGAAAGGCAGCGATGGGCAGCATGAGGTTTCCCAAAGTGTATTCTGAGGAACGCTAATCCCTTGAGAAGTTCTGTAAACAAACAAATACAAACATTATGTACTCAAATAGAATATAGAAAAACAAGTCATCTTGTACGAGTATGTGTCTCCAGGAAATTTACTGATCATAAACATAGCAAACACTCTGAAAGTTATATAGGAAAGGAAACTATTTCATACATCATTTTCCACACTTACTTTAATGAAAAACATCCCTTTTGTATAGCATACCTACTAATATTTTGTGAAATTAGGATTTTGTGGAACCTTTAGGGAAACAGGTATAAAGGTATTAGAAACTATAGATATTTAGATAGCCATTTGGTAGAGTGCTGACAGACGTTTTTATTTTCTTGCTTATTTGCTAAAACAGAATTTCATCTTTAATCATATGATTAAAAAAATTATGATCTGCAGTATTTTTATGGAGCCTTATTTGAAATAGTTGTTTAATAAAATGGCTATGGGAATTTCAGATTTGTTGTTAAGTGCTGTAGAGTTAGTTCTGACACATAGTGACTCTGTATAGGATTTCTGAGGAGCACCAGTGGGTTTGAGCTGCCAGCCTTGCTGTTCAAACCAACCTTGCAGTCCAGTGCTTATTCTACAGCACTGCACCAGGACTCCTAATTTCAGATGCTCAATCATAAATGAACTCCAAGGTCAGTAGCCAAAAGGAAAACGAGTTCCGATTTTATAAATCTGTACATTCATCTCTCTTAACGGAAACAATGAATTTATAATCTAAGCAATGATTCCCATCCTGGGACAGTTTTGCTCCCTAGAGGACACCTGGTAATGCCTGAAAATGGTTTTTATTGTCAATCTGGGAGGGGAAAGTGCTTCTGGCATCTAGTGGGCAAAGATCAGGAATGCTGTAACAATTTTTATGATGCATAGAATAATACCTACCCCTAACAAAGAACCGTCCAGCTCTAACTGCCAATAATAGTGCTAAAGCTAAGAAATCCTGAGTTACTGCAAGTGTCCCTAGAGAACAAGTAATCTCACAGAAAACAGAACAAGATGGAAAGTCCATTAAGATGAAGTCCTTGAGTGGTACAGAGAGTTAACATATTTGGTTACTCACTGTTGGAGACTCAAGTTCATCAGAGGCATCTCAGAAGAAAGGCTTGGAGATCTATTTCAAAGAAGTATCCATTGAAAACCCTGTGACACACATAGGCTCACCATGAGTTTAAGCCAACTTGATGAAAACTGGTTGTATTCGTAAACCAGTAGATTTAATGACACACTCCTCGTGTGCTCTGTGGCCCTGTTTGAAAGCTTAATTCTCCACTTTGTCATTCATTGAAGTTTTGACCTGGGCAAGTCACTTGTGGCCTCAGTTTCTTTACCTGAAAAAGTCAGACTGGATGATATGATTGAGAATTTTCTAGAAACATTATAATTCATGAAGAACAACCCTGAGTCTTGAACTCTTTCAATGTAAAATAA
Organism: Chrysochloris asiatica; assembly: GCF_000296735.1. Lineage (NCBI taxonomy): Eukaryota > Metazoa > Chordata > Mammalia > Afrosoricida > Chrysochloridae > Chrysochloris > Chrysochloris asiatica. Next base: position 5,897,562 of record NW_006408538.1, read on the forward strand.
ACAATCATTGAACTTAGACTTTGGGGACATTCACTTGTGCAGAGATCTGGATCCAGTGATATTGCCTCCCTGTGCCTGGTCATATCTGGTACAGTGGTGTAGCAGTCATGAGAGAGGGGATAAATGGTTCATTGTTTTCCCTAGTGAGTCTTCATTGATGCCTACTGTTCTACTCATTCCTTAAATGCAAGTTCTGATCTCAGTCTTCTTATTAAATCACACTCCCTTTAGCCGTCTCCTCCTCTTTCATTACAGTGAATGAACCGTGACTTCCCTGTTCATGCCAATCTCTATCTCAAATCCTTGTCTTTCTTCTGAGCACTCATTCCAATGTCCAATGGTCTCTTAGTTATCTCCGCATAAATAATGACTAATGATGAAGGAGCTCTGGTAGCATAGTGGTACAAATCGGTCTGCTAACCTCATGGTCAGCAGTTCAAAACTACCAGCTGTTCCGCGGTAGAAAAATGAGGCTTTCTGCTCCCGTAAAGATTTACAGCCTCGGAAACCCTGTACAGGGTCACAATGAGTCAGAACCGACTTCACGGCACATAACAAGAACAACATGACAATGATGATAATCAAATTAACCATACCTAACACTGTTGGCCTTTTGCTATAATCCAGATATTGTGATTAAGCCTTTTATTAACTCATTTATGTTTTGAAGTCAGTAACTTGGTCAAGGTGAAACAATTAGTGTATGGTAGAGCCGAGAGTTTTCCAATTCTCTATGTCTCAACTAGATGAGCTTCTTTTTACATAGTTCCTTTTACTACGGTCCCTCAAAACCCATTGCTATCAAGTTGTTTCCAACTCCTAGCAACCCTACAGGACTGAGCAGAACCGCCCCATAGGGTTTCCACTGTTGTAAATCTCTGTGTAAGCAGATGGCCATGTTGCTCTCCTAAGAAGTGTCTGGTGGGCTTAATCCACCACCTTTTGAGTTTGAAGCTCAGCACTTACCTGCTGCACTACCAGGGCTGTTCCCTCTAGAATTACACATTCTATGACCTGGGCTGGACTTAAATCCTTCTCCACATCCTTATATTTGCAACCAATAAGTTTCCAGGAATTTTTCATTTAACATTAACTGCCCCCCCCCTTTTATTTCCCTTTGACCTTTCCTACTGTCATTGTCTCTATGGCAGGTCTTGTTCATCATTTCCCATGTGACATGTTACAATACCATGTAACAAAATGACCTCCTTCCAATCCTCTCCTCTTTATTATTCATTCTGCCATGATATGTACCCTTATAAAATATGTTGTGGTTGTTATTAAGTGCAGTCCAGTTGGTTCTAACTCATAGTGACACTGTTTAGGCTTCTCAAGGAATGGCTGGTGGGTTTGAACTGCCTTTGTTGTTCAGACTGACCTTGTGGTCCAGTGCATTATCCTGCAGTGACACTGTAGGACTCCTTTATAAAAATAATGTTGTTGTTGCTATGTGCCGTTGAGTCGGTTATGACTTATAGTGGCCCTGTATAGGGTGTCTGAGGAAGGAGGGGTGAGTTTGAACCACTGACCTTGCGGTCCACTGGCTCTCCTACAGCACCACACTGGGACTCCTTTATGAACAATGGAGCTAGTTATTTCATTCCATTCTTAATGGATTGATCCCTTCCTGCTTACAAAATAAATAACAAAGTCTTTTTCCTGGCCCTCCACATCCTCCATGGCTGAAGCCCAATCTCTGGTACTGGGCCCACTTACATTTAGAACTTTTCAATAACAGTCGTTTTTGCATTTCTTTTTCTCATATCATGTAGTTTTATGTCTTTAATGTCTTAAAGGTCGTGTCTGTATCTTACATTCACTGTTATTGTTGTTGAGTTAGTTCCAAGTCATAGTGACCCTGTATAGGGTTTCCGGGAACAGGTGTTGGGTTTGAACCTCCGACCTTGTGGTTAGCAGTCCAGTGCTTATGTTTATCCTACAGCACTACAACAAGGAGTCCCTTATTATCATTATTGGTGATGGTGGTGTGCTGTGGAGAAGGTTCTAATTTATAGCGACCCTACATGGTGTTTCTGAGGCTATAAATCTTTATGAGAGCAGAAAACCGCATCTTTTTTTCCATGGCATGGCTGGTAGTTTTGAACTGCTGACCTTGAAGTTAGCAGCCCGACTCCTAACCACAATGCTACCAGAGTTCCTTTTATTATCATGAGGGTAACACATTTGCTCTTTGTTTAGAGTACATAGGTAGGCTTCTTGCAATTCTGAGAATGAGTTTACCCCAGCTCCAATATTTTCCAGGTGAAACTGGAATCTTTCATTCATTTTAGGACCAACTCATCTGCTTTTCTACCATGTAACCTTGTCCCTGGGATCTCCCCACACTAGCCAGATGCTTTTGTATCCTCTTGTGATATAGCCCAGTCAATAGGGGACTGTGATGGTTTTCGACATTCATTCTTGAATGTTTTGTTTACTCTTTCTCTTTCATTAGGAGCTCCAGAATTTCCCTATAGCAGTGGATTAGGAATAATCCACTAAGTGGAAGCATGGGCCAACTGACTTGTTTCGAAGCTGCCTTGCTATTCTGTGCATCTAGTTTGACTTGAACTGTAGATACAGTTGTCATGAGTTTGAGGACTCTTGAGTGGTTTTCTTTTGTTGTTGTTAAGTGCCTTAGAGTTGATTCTGACTCACAGTGACCATGTATAGGGTTTCTGAGGAGCGGCTGGTGAATTTGAACTGCCGACCTTGCAGTCCAGTGCTTACCCAATAGTGCCACATATGGGGTTTTATTAAAACCTCCTCAGCCCTGTCTGTTTAATCCTTGTGACACTGTTCAAAGCTGCAGCTATAAAGGTAGTGTTACTCCCTTCTATCTCTGCTGTGACTGAAGTTCCCACCAAAAATCAATTTTGCCATCTCTTCTTTGTGTCTCCTGGCTGCATGCAGCTAAAGAAAGGTGGGCGCCAATTTTAGCAGAATCTACAAGATTTTCACTTGTGGGCGTCTGGTTCTGGAGATAGAGGTTTGAATGATACCATAATAGTAGAGAAGCAAATTCTGACTCTGTTTACAACTGTACATCAGAGGAAGCCAGGACAACCAGTGGGCAATTAAATTCCCATGGAATTGAGACTTTTTAAATGTATGTAATGAATCATCTCTTTCTTTTCAGATAGGAGGTTAGGATTGTTATCTTATTTTTCAACAACCAAGACAGGAAATTAGCTTCTCCAGTCTGATATCTGAACTGGTATGTGATAATTGTAATAAAATGCAAGGGCCCCCTTGGAATGATGCATTAACTGAGAATCAGGGCTAAGAGTTCCCCAGTCAGGTCAGCAAACCTCCTTATGGTGGGCAGAGAGTTCATTGACCTTTGAGATTTACAAGTATAATTTGGAGGGAAACTCTTTGCCCCTTAATTGGCCAAGGGACTAGTCCACCAGCATAATGGTTAAGAAATGGCCCTTGGACTGAAATACTGTCCTTATTTATTCATGCTTTTTCAATGTGGAATGTCTATTTTTCTGACTATATTTTTTCAAAGCACCGATTAAATATCTTTTTTCAGTTAACTTTCTCTGATAGTCCTTTCTCATATCAGGATTCTTGATATCTTCTATAATCCCACACCAGGAGTCCTGGGTGGTACCGTACGATAAGTGTGGTACCGTAAGATAAACCCACCAGTCAAGTCTTTAAAGTTCCCCAGACAACCAAGTAGGTTTCAGTTCAACAAGCAATTTGTAGAGAAAGGGTTTAACTTTGACATTTTTGTGACCTGTTCTAAAAAGCATACTTTATAAGCATTCTGATATTATGATAATAAATTTTGTATTCCCACAGAGAATCTTTTCTGACCTCTAACCCATCCTACTTGTGACCACAACACAAAGTTAGCCAAATAGATGATGAATTATAATTTCTTTATTTCACAACCTATGTTTATCTGTGTGAGAAAATTTTAGTTAGTGTCATCAGATTGGTGTCTTCTTGCATCTAGATGTAGTAAGTTTTAATGCACTGAATAATTTATTTTTGAAGAATCAACTATTGAAAATGCTATGGATTACAGTTCGATACTCACACACATGGATAACCATAAATTGGAGTCAACTTGAAAGCAACTAGTTTGTTGAGCATTTAATACTCCAGGCTTTGTACGATATATTTTAAATTAGTTCAATCCCCACACCAATCAATGTAACAGATGAGGAGCCTGAGGCATAGAAAAGTTTAATAACTCACTCAGGAAACAGAGTTTATAAGGTTTAGATCAGAGATTTGAATCTAGGTTTGATCTGATACGTGGTGATATATGAGTACCAGGGATTCAAATTGGTTCATTTCAGTTTGACTCCTGCTGAGAATTTGTATTTCCACCCTTGATATATTGAATCAGAATCTACATTTTAATGAGATGCCCAGGTGATTCTTTCATATTCTCTAAGAATCAGCTCGGATACAATTGAATCACCTGCAGATTTTGTTGAAAGGTAGATTGTGATTCAGTGTATCTGAGGTGAGAATACAAGTTCTCAGCCAAGGTTTGAACTAGAATGGATTGAATGTACCAGCTGGTGATTGCTTTATGAATATGCTCTAATATCATTTGGTTTATTCATATATTAGTAAGTTTCTAAGTAAATGTAAAATTAGAAGTTGGATTTACATTGTCAAATGTAGTATTTTAAAAAATTTTTATAGAAGCATGGTACATTTTGGTTTGCTTGGTAATTTCTTGAGATTTATGGAAACTTCCTTTATTTCTTCAGGGGAAATAGATAAATTTCTGGTTCTTATGATTTGTTTTATTTGCACAGTACTTATGTGTTGTAGGAATGCTAATGTGGCAACAGCAAAACATAATTAGCAAGTTAGTAAATTTAATTTCTTATACATGTCTTCTGGGAAATACTTTTAGTCAGTTTAAGCCAGACTTTTCACCTTGACTGACCGTGAGTGAAGTAGGCACCAACAGACTGGTTTTCCACTATGAGAAAACCCACGGGCTATGCTCTACCTGTCCCTCATGTCCTTGATTCTTTTGGGAGTCATTATTTTAATGAAGACAAAATCTATTACTTTAAACATTCATTCTTGATAATAAAAATCCACACTGGACTCTAATTGGCAATTATGGTGCACCTTGTTAAAAGTACTGGTTCCTTTTGGGACATTGTATTACATGTTATTTCAGATATTAAGGAAATACTTATTCTTCAAAGTTTCTTGAAAAAAATGGTTGATTTGACTTTTAGGACAGGAAAGTATGATGTAAATTGGTATATCTTGTCAGACAAAGAAGGGAAGGCAAATGCCCAAAGACTAGTATGGATGCGTCAAAAGAATTCTCAATCCAGCTCCCACTGGCCAAATTCCAAGTACTTCACACGCACGCGCACACATACACACACACACACACTCCACACGAGTGACTGTAGAAACAGGAAAGAGAGAGTTCATTTACCACTACCATAGAGGATTTTATAGTGATGTCTTACTCAAAAATTTGTCATCAGATGGAGAGAATTAAGTATTTGTCCTGAGTTCTTTTTAGCAGGACTGATAATTTTTACAATTGCAGAGAGAAAGCTCTTTTTTTAAAAGGAAGATATCCAGCTCTTAAATACAGTATTGATATAAATAGAAACTCATCATTTTGCAATTTAATAAAGAAATGTTTGATTAAGGTAAGGATTATCACTGGCTGTTAAAACTTTTAAGTGACAAGTTTTTGCAAACAGGTAACTTACATACTGTGAGGATAATTCATGCAAAGGGCCTTGAAAAAGTTTGTGGAAAAATTCCATAATCTTTTTATTCCATTTTTCCACAAATTGTTTGAAGCCCACACCTCCCTTCTATTATTTCTATTTGCTAAAAGAAAAATGTGCTTTTAAAATTGGTATATATTTTATTGCTTCTATTTTTACTGAACATGACTAATTGTGGGACAATTTGTTATGATGTGTCTCCTTATGCGACAAAATTCAAATTACACAGCATCATGTATATAATGTTCTTGACAATAATATTAACCAAATAAGCAAACTTCTTGTCCTGATATCAACTTTTAGTTGACAGGAAAAAGAGATGGGAGCAAATAAATTAAAGATACTAGTAGAAAATATTCATATGATTCAGAATGCAAGAAAATTTATAGGATAAAAGAGAATTTTATTAAGTAATTGTTATAGCATGCAAGGATTAAACAAAGATTGTTGCTGTTGTTAAGTGCCGTTGAGTCAATTCTGACCCATAACAACCCTATATAGGGTTTCCAAGGAGTGACTGGGGAGCTTGAACCACTGAACTTGCAGTTCAAATGGCTTTGCAGGACTCCAAACAAAGATTAGAAACATAAAAAAAGATTAGAGAAAACAGAAATGTAATTCATGAGTGTGACTCAATCATTAAAGAAATCTATGAAACCTTTTTTGGTGCAATTCTGAATGCTATAAGGCACTGTAGGATAAGCACTGGACTTCTCTACAAGGTTGGCAGTTCAAACCCTACACAGTTGGAACCTACTCAATGACATTTAACAACAACCACAACAATAAAGGAATTATTGTTAATTTTCTTAGTATTCTGGTCATGCAGGAAAATGTTCTTTTTTTAGAAGATGCAAGTTGCTGTGCAGTGTACTACTTCACATGGCTGTTTAACCCAGAGTCTTCTCCAGGGACTGGTTACTTGGAAGTCTGAGAGAAAAACTCTCACCATCCTATCCTGGCTTCTAAGGAGCACTCTGGCTGTGCTTCTTCCAACACAGATTTGTTTGTTCTTCTGGTAGTCCTGGTACTTTTAATATTCTTATACAAAACCATAATTCAAATGCATCCATTATTGCACAGCCTACCTTATTGATTGTCCACCATGGCTTGGGTCAGACACACCTTAGTTCTCAGACTGACTTCTTGCTATTGAATACTTTAAACGAGTCTTGTGCAGCAGATTTGTCTAATGGAATACATTTTTTAATTTCTTGATGCTTCTTCCATGAATGTTGATTGTGGATCCAAGCAATGATATTCATTATATTCATTATATTGCTTGATAATTTCTTTATTCTGTTGGATTATCTTCCTTTGGAACGGGCACAAAAGTAGTTTTCTTCCAGTTAGTTGGCCAGGTTACTGTTTTCTAAATTTCTTGGCATAGATCATCTAACACCTTCAGTGCTTTTGATGCTTTCTCAGTCATTCAATATTTTACTCATTGTTGTTAAGTGCTGTTGACTCAGTTCTGACTCATATCAACAACATATAGGGTTTCCAAGGAGCGACTGGTGGCTTTGAACCAATTACCAGTGCTTATCCTGTAGTTCTGCCCAAAGACTCCATTTTGCCTACAGGGCTCTTCAGTATTGCAAGTGGAGGCTTGAATTTTTTCTTTCGTTCTTTCAGTTTGAGAAATGCTGAGCATGCTCTTTACTTTTGGTTTTCTAACTTCCAGTCTTTGTGCATTTCATTAATTGTGCTGTCTTCTCGAGTAGCTCTTCAAATTTTCCTGTTTAGGTTTTTAATTTCCTCATTTCTTCAATGGTGTTAGCTTCTCTGTGCTCAAGAGCAAGTTTTAGAATCTGTTCTGACATACATTTTGGTCTATTCTTTCTTTCATGTCTTTTTAATGACCTTTTTGCTTTCTTCATGTATGATGTTTTTGATGTCATCACACAACTCTTCTGCTCTTCAGTCTTTGTTGTCTGATGCATTGAATTTGTTTTTGAGATGGTCTCTCAATTTAAGTAGTATATATTCAAGGTCATATTTTGGCACTTGTGGAGTTGTTTTCATTTTCTTCAGTTTCAGCCTGAACTTACATATGGACAATTGATGGTCTATTCCACATTCTTACCCTGACCTTGATTTGGCTAATGATATGAATCTTTTCCACTGTCCCTTCCCACTGATGTAGTTAGTTTGATTCCTGTGGGTGGTCACATTTTATGTTGAAAAACAGTATTTTCAATGAATAAGTTGTTGGCCTTGCAAAATTCTATCATGTGATCTCCAGCATCATTTCTATCACCAAGGTCACACTTTACAACTACTGACCCTTCCTCTTTTCCCCCCAACTTTCTTATTCCAGTCACCAGTAATGATCAATGCATCTTGATTGCATGTTTGACCAATATTAGGTTGAAGAAGTCAGTAGAATTTTTCAATCTCTTCGTCACTAGTTTTAGTGGTTGGTGTGTAAATTTAAATTATAGTGGCATTAACTAGTCTTCCTTGTTGGTATGTGGGAAGTATCCTAGCACAAGACACCATTATGCTTCAGGAAAGATCTTAAAAAGTTCTTTTTGAAGATGGATATGACACTATTCCTTTTCAATATGTCATTCTCAGTATAATTAACCATATGATGGTGAGATTCAAAATGTCAGCTTACTAATGATATCGATGTTTATACATTTCATTTCATTTTTGACAACTTCTAATTTTCCTAGATTGATACTTTGTACATTTCATGTTCCAATGATTAATGGATGTTTGAAGCTGTTTCTCCTCATTTTGAGTTGTGCCTCATCAGCAAATCAAGGTCCTGTAAGCTTTACTCCACTACATCTACATGGTCAACTCCATATTGAGGAGTCGGATCCTCCCCAGTTGTATTTTGAGTGCCTTCTGATATGAGGGGCTCATCTTCCTTCCCTATATCCGACAATGCCCTGCTGCTATTCACACTGTTTTCATCTTTTGATAGTATATCTGACAATGTTTTCCTGTTATTCCTAAGGTGTTCAGCAACTAAACATTTAGAAATAGTCTGTCTCTCCTTCTTCCTAGTCTGTCTTAGTCTGGAAGCTCCACTGAAACCTGTGCACCATGGGTGATCCTACTGGTATTTAAAACACCAGTGGCATAGCTTCCAGCATCATAGAAACACACCCTGCACTACAAACTGACATACGCAATGACAAAATGCTGTCCATAGAAGCTTTCAGTATTGCAATCCGAGACTTGAATTTTTTTCACTTCTTTCAGTTTGAGAAATGCAGAGCATGCTCTTCCCTTTTGGTTTTCCAACTCCAGATCTTTGCATCTTTCATCATAATACTTTGTCTTTTCAGTGGCCGTTTGGCATCTGTTCAGCTGTTGTACTTCATCATTTCTTCTTTTCACTTTAGGTATTCACACTCAAGAGCAAGTTTCATAGTCTCTTCTAACACCAACCTTGGTCTTTTTATTTCTGTCTTTTTAATGCCCTTTTGCTTTCATCATGTATAATGTTCTTGTCATCCCACAACTCGGCTAGTCTTTGGTCATTAGTGTTTAATGAGTCAGATCTGTTCTTGAGTTGTCTCTAAATTCAAATGGAATGTGTTCAAGTTGTATTTTGGCTCTCATGACTCTTTAGATTTTTCTTTAGCTTCATCTTTAACTTTCATTTGAGCAACTGATGGTCTGCTCTACAGTTGGCCCTGGCCTTTTTCTAACTAATAATATTAAGCTTCTCTATTGTCTCTTTCCACAGATGTAGTCTATTTGATTTCTGTGTATTCCATCCAGATAGGTCCACATGTATAGTTGCTGTTCATGTTGTTGAAAATGGGTATTTCCAATGAATAAGTCCTTCACCTTGCAAAATGCTATTATGTGATTTCTGGTGTCATTTCTGTCACCAAGACCATATTTCCAACTGTTGATCCTTCTTTGTTTCCAGGTTTCACATTCCAAACCAATAATTATCACTGTATCTTGATTGTGTAGTTGATAAATTTCAGAAAGAAGTTGGTAAAAACGTTCAGTTTCTTCATCTTTGACATTTGTAGGAGTTCCTGATGTGGTGCTGTAGGATAATGCACTGGACTACAGGTGGGTTTGAACTGCAAGGTCAGCTCCAAGTTAACCTATCTGATGGCACTTAACAACAACAACAACAATAACAACAGCATTAACTAACTTATCTTCCTTGTTGACATATAAATACAACCCTATCACCGACAGCATTGTTCTTCAAGATAGCTCTTGAACTGTTCTTTTCTAATGATGAATGTAGCATCATTTTTCTTCAGTTTGTCACTACTGGAAAGTTGGATTGTCTGATTCCAAATGGCCAGTATCAATTTATTTTGGTGCTGTGGGGTGGGGATAAAGCACTGGACTACAAGGTCAACTTGAACCACAAGGTCAATGGTTCAAACACTTCTTGGAAACCCTGTATAGGGTGGTTCTGAGTTGGAACTGACTAGACGTCACTTAACAACATTGTCTAGAATAAGGAGCCCTGGTAGCATAGTGAATTATGAGCTGGGTTGCTAACCACAAGGTCAGTAGTTTGAACCTACCAGTTGCTTCATTAGAGAGACATGAGGGTTTCTGCTCCCATAAAGATTTACAGTCTCAGTAACCCTATATAGGATCACTGAGTTGGAACTACCACTAATATCTAGAATGGAGTCCTAATGTGATGCTGTAGGCTAAGCACTGGACTGCGAACCACAAGGTTGGTGGTTCAAACCCACCAGCCACTTCTCAGAAACGCTATACAGGGTGGCTATGAGTCAGAACCGAATTGATGATAATTAACAACAATGTCCAGACTATGATTTCTATGTGATCTCTTTCATTTTTGATGACTTCCAATTTTTCTAGATTCACACTTCATATATTTCATTTTTAATTATTAATGGATGTTAACAGCTGTTTCTTTTCATTTTGAGTCATGTCCTATCAACAAACAGAAGTTTGCTTTATCTGTGCCATTAGGATAACTCTACTTTTAGGCGGCAGCCCTTCCTCAGTGGTATTTTGAGTGCCTTCCAACTTGTGGGGCGTGACTTCTGACACTCTATCAGACAACATTCTACTCTTATTCTTAAAGTTTTCTGTGGCTTAGTTTTCAGAAGTAGCCCGCCTTTTCCTACTTCCTAGACTTACTCTAGAAATTCTGCTAAAATCTGTTTACCATGGGTGACCCTACTGGTATTTAAATCTATTCTTGAGATGCATGGCATAGCTTTTAGGGTTACAGCAACACACAAATCGTCAAAGTACAACAAATTGACAGACCAATGATGGTTTGTATGTATTTATATAGATATCACTGGTTTTACTCCTCTAGAGAACCCAGATTAAGAAGTTTAATTTTAGTTATTTATTGTTACAAGCTTGTTCAGTAACAGATCTCCTCAAGATGCTTGTAAATTTATTTTCATTGTCAAAAACATACTTGGCAAGAGTGATTAAAACAATTCTTTTATATATGTATTTTATATTTTTTTATACGTATATGTGGAAGTTCTGGTGTGACGATGTTGGATAAGCACTGGACTACTAACCACAAGGTCGGCAGTTCAAACCTTCCAGTCACTTCTCAGGAGAAAAATGAGGCTTTCTGCTCCTGCAAAGATTTACAGCTTCAAAAATCCTATACAAGGTCACTGTGACTTAGAACAGACTCAACAGTACCTAACAAAAACAACAACATATGTATATGTATAAAGGGGAGAATATTTTTTAATGCAAAACCCCAATTACTCTAGAGGTTGGGATTACAAAATATTCTAAATTTTATTTTATATATCTTATTTTTATTTGATTTTTCCTTATAACAAGTATTCATTATTTGTATGATCTGAAAAAGCAAAGCAAGCTCTAATTTGAAAAAAAAAGATTTAATTTTTCAGTATCTGGTTCTTCATTCAAAACTCAAAGTCTTTTTGTTTTTTTTGACTCTAAGTCTTAGGTTCCTCCTCCCCAGATCTCAATAGATGAAGAATCTCTGTTCTGTAGAAAATATATTCATCTATGGCCAAAAGCCATAAACTATTCTCACATGTACAAAAAAAAAAAAAAGGAAAGGGAATTATTTCCCAGTAGAAACTGTGACTATATGATCTGCCTCTTACCCTTTTTCTCAGCCTTCCTTAGCTCCTGTCTTCTAACATAAAAGTCTTACCATGATTGCAAAATGGTTGCTATAGCTCCAGCAACCACACCACTGTCCCAAATGTTGTTACAGGTTGTCGAGGGAATTCTACCTCATAGTGACCATAGACAGCAAGAATGGGAAACATCTGGCCCATGGGCCGTATAAGGTCCACAAAATCATTTGGTCTTGTCCTGCCACTGCAACCACAATTTGTCCCATCACATTGTTGTTGTTAGGTGGCATCGAGTCAAGTCAATACTGACTCAGAGCAATCCTATGCACAACAGAACAAAACACTGCCTGATTCTGCACCAGCCTCACAATTGCTGCAGTGCTTGAGCTTAATGCGGCTGCTACTGTGCCAATCCATCTTTTTTGGGGTCTTCCTCATTTTCTTCAGCCCTCCATTTTAGCAAGCGCAAAGCCCTTCTCCAGGGACTGTGCTCCAGATAATATGCTCCAAGTATGAGAGACGACATCTGACCATCCTGGCTTCTAAGGAGCATGCTGGATGTATTGATTCCAACACAGATTGTTCTTTTGGCAGTTTATGGTACTTTTTATCTTCCAACACCATAACTCAAATGCATCAATTCTTCTACTGTCTTCCTTATTCACTGTCCAACTTGCACATGCATATAAGGTTATTGAAAATACCATTGCTTGGGTCAGGTGCACCTTAGTCCTCAAACTTAATGTTTTTGCTCTTCAACACTTTACAGAGGTCTTGTGGTGCAGCAGGTTTGCCTAATGCAGTACGTTGTTTGATTTCTTGAGTGCTGCTTCCATGAGTGTTGATGGCTGATGCAAGCAATTAACAGTCTTTGACAACTTCAATCTTTTCTCCATTTATCTTGATGTTGCTTATTGGTCCAGTGATGAGGATTTTTGTTTTCTTTACACTGAGGTGCAACCCATACCAAAGATTTTCATCAGCAAGTATTTTAAGTCCTCTTTTCTTTTAAGCAGGCAAGGTTGCATCAGCTGCATATTGCCAGGTTGTTAATAAGTCTTCCTCTAGTCTTGATGCCATGTTTTCCTTCATATAACCCAGTTTTTTGGATTATGTGCTCATCATGCAGATTGAATAAGTATGGTGAAAATACCACCGTGGTGCACACCTTTCCTAATTTTAAATCTTTTGGTGTTCCCTTGTTCTATCTGAATAACTGCCTTTTGGTCTATGTACAGGTTCCTCATGAATACGTTTTAGTGTTCGAGAATTTTCATTTTCTGCAATGTTTTCCATAGCTTGTCATGATCCCCACAATCAAAAACCTTTTTACAGTCAATAAAGCACAGGTAAACATCTTCCCATTTGCTTTAACATCTCTACACTGGTGATCAAGTTTCAGAATCTCTTCTGACATCCATTTTGGTCTTTTCCATCTTTCTTGTCTTCTTAATAACCTTTTGCTTTCTTCCTGTATAATATCTTGTTACCATCCCACAACTCTCTGGTCTTCGATCTTTCTTCACATTGTTTTTGTCTGTTAAGTGCTGTTGAGTTGGTTCTGGCTCATAACAACCCTGTATAGGGTTTCCAAGGCATAGTCAGTGAGCTTGAACTACCAACCTTGCAGTCTAGTGCATGTACCCACAGCACATATTTTTGTTGTTGTTAAGTGCTGTCAAGTTGGTTCTGACTCTTGGTCTATATACAGGTTCTTCATGAATACAATTAAGCCTTACCCAGCAATTTTCACCTAAACCAATTGGTCAGAATTGTTGTTGAGTTTAGTTAAGTCATTTCTGATTCTGAGTGACCCTGTGCAGGGTTTCCAAAGAGTGGCAGGTGGTTTTGAACCACCAACCTTGTGGTTAGCAGCCCAGTGCTGATCCTACAGTGCCAAACCAGGACTCTAGAATTACTCACTAATTAGTCTGCAGAGGAGACTTGTCGAAGTTTTCTGTTGGTGCATTACCACCCCATCAAAGAACAGAGTCTTTTGGTAAGGATTAAGAGGAGAATGGTCTTTTGTAGATCATCAACAGTCTCTGTTACAGTTGTCCAAACCTTGAGATTAAGATTTTTTGAGTAAACTTTACATTAATTTACTGCTTGCTCTATAACAGAGCAGGTATTTCTCAGATTCCCCATCCATGCCCTAGGCTGTATAGAGTTAATGCTTTCAGGTGATATTTTCAGGCCAGAAGTATGCCAGAAAGTCACAGACACAATGGGTGGCTCTGTCCTCATCCCAGACAAAAGCATTGCTCTCTGGCTCAGGTAGACCTTGGCATAGTTTCCTGGCCTTTCCCCAAGGCTGCACAGAGAAAATTTCTTCTTCAACTTTGCTACTGGATAAGCCTCTTTTTCCTTTTCCCAATTCCCAAGTACATTAAAAAAAAAAAAAATTATCTCCACTGGGAGTGACTAGGAATAGATAGGAATGTTGACTATAGCTAATATATATACTGCAAATGGAATGTCTCACAGTTTCAGGACAACTTCATGGAAATAAATCCATGCATACAAATGTTTCATAAGGGGACTATTAAATATAAGATAGGAATTCAAATACAAATGGAGACATGATGAAGAGAGGAAAAGAGAGAGAATGAAACAGAGATTGAGTTTGTCACTTTCTTTAAGCAATGCTGAGAAATCCTCATCTGCTACCTATAATGAAAGCATACTTGGGAGGGAGGAGGGAAGTCCTGGTATGGTGATGTGGGATGAGCGCTGGATCATAAAGTCAGTTTGAACCTCAAGGTTGGTGGTTCAAACTCATCAGCTGTTCCTTGGAAACCTGGTACAGGGTCTCTACGAGTTGGAACCAACTTGACGGCACTTAGCAACAAGAAGAAGAGAAGGAGTCGAAGTTATATACTCTCAGGAAATCTTTTTTTTTTTTTTTTTTTCCTGTTATGTTGGTTTCTCAAGTAGAACAACTATGCCACTTTTGTATTTCAGCAGACTTTAAATTCTGGTGGGAATTTAATAAATCCCAAGTGATAATCCTAGATGACATCAATGATTTATGTGGAAATACTGACAAAGGAACTTGACAATATACACAGAAGTATAAATGAAACCATTATTTTCTACTGGGAATGCTACAGGCATTTTGTTGTTGTTGTTTTGAACCAGTTGCCGTGGATTCAATTTTAACTCAAGTTAACCCCATCTGTGTCAGGGTAGAATTGTGCACTCATGTTTAAAGGTAGAAAAACAAAGGTAAAAAAAAGACAGCTGGAGAGGAAGGAAGGAAGACAGACTAGTTAGAATAAGAACTGGTATGGCGGCTTCCCAGTGGGTAATGGAGCTAGAATAGACAAAAATAATAAAAGTCATAGCAAATACTTAGCATATACAATGGGTGAGGCACTGTTCTAAGCACTATGCTTTCATATTTATCTCAATTAATCCTTTCAACTTCCCCCTAAGGTTTCTGTTCTTATTATCCCCAATTTGCAGATATGAAAACAGGCACAGAATGATTAAGGGAATTAGAACTCAAAACCAAACCAGGTTCTTAACTTGCATTACTTTGCTTCTACAATGAATTGTTGCATACAGATTTCTGTAAAGATTAAAATTCCCTAAACACACTAAAAAATTCACAAATATTATACTACAAAGGCTGCATTCAACAATTGTTAATAAGTTGCCATATTTGTTTTTTCTTTTACATGTATTTAAATATTGATTTTGCCAAACCATTTGCAGACATCATGACAATTTATCCAGCATTTCTAAATACACAAGCCTGTGCAAAAAAAAAAAAAAAAAATTGCACCAACCATCTCTTCCAAGGCACTCCTTCCTCCTCAGATGGGTTTGATAATTCATTGCAGGGGCCACACAGATCTTAGATAGCACACTCCCAATTAGGGGTCAATTAGGGAAGTCAGTTAGTTACAATGCAGGATAAGAAAATGCTTGGGCACAGGTCTTCTAGTCAGGACAGCTGCTCTTCAGCCATGGCTACAGACAGGTCTCTTTTTATCTCCGCCTCTTGTCCTGGCCTCTGACCTGCTCAGGCTCAGTTACAAAGCTCTTTTAGGGCTGGTAATAAATACCCAGGAGTCCTGGTGTGGCACTGTGGATTAATGTGTCAGACTGCAAAGCTGTTTGAACTGCAAGGTTGGTGGTTCAAGCTCGCCAGCTGCTCCTCAAAACCCTTACAGGGTCGCTATTGGTGGGAATGGACTCGATGGCACTTTACTACAACAACAACAATAAATACCCACACGTCACATCATTCCACCATAAGCCTCAGCCTGAAGGTACTTGGCACTAGCTCTGTGGGTCAGCAAACCTAGCACCCTCACTTAAGTGCATGGAGACACCCCACTGTGCAGGCAAGCCTCCTGCCCAAAGCCACTCAGCCCACAGCTGCCTCATGCTCTCACTCTTGGTTCTGCTACTGCGGTTCCTTAGCCACTCCTCCAGTATCAGTGTTTTGTCCCTGGGTTGAGGAGGTTCAATGCACAGTGACCTTGGGGTCAAAGGATGCTCTCCCCACCTGACTCTTCTTGGATGGTAGTGAAGTCTCCCATTCCTGCTTCTGAGATGGCTCATTTTATACATGTTAGACTACCAAGCTTTTATAATGATAATTAACTCTGTTAACAACTCATAATTGAATCATATAATCTTATCAGCATCTTTTACCTCCTTCATTAACCCAGACTTAGCAGTGAAAAAGGAGCTCTGTTAGCGTAGTGGTTATGAATCAGGCTGCTAACCTTAAGGTCAGCAATTCAAAACTACCAGTCGTTCCGTGGAAGAAAGATGAGGCTTTCTGCTTCCTGTAAAGATTTACAGCCTCGGAAACCCTGTACAGGGTCACTATGAGTCAGAACTGACTCCATGGCACTTAACAACAACAACAGTAGTGAAAAATGTTGTTTGGCAGAAGTTGTTGGCTATCATTAGGTGCTCTTCAGTTCATTCGAATTCACAGCGACCTTATGCATAATAGAACAAAACACAGCCCACTTCTGTGCCATCCTCACAACTGTTGTTACATCTAAGCTCATTGCTGCTGCCACTGTGACAATCTGTCTTGTAGGGGTCTTCCTTTCACCATACTTATTCCATTTTATGCTGAGCAAAGAATCTGAGAAGCTGGGTTATATGAACAAAAAATGGCATAATGATTGGAGGAAGACTCATTAACAACCTGCAGTATGCAGATGATGCAACCTTGCTTGCTGAAAGCCAAGAGGGCTTACAATATTTACTGATGAAGCTCAAAGACCACAGCCTTCAGTATGGATTGCACTAAATGAAAAGAAAACAAAAATCCTCACAACTGAACCAGTAAATAACATCATGATAAATGGAGAAAAGGTTGAAGTTGTCAAAGACTTCATTTTTTCTAGGATGCACAATTAACTCTCATAGAAGCAGCAGTTAAGAACTTGAATGACATATTGCATTAGGTAAATCTACTGTACAAGACTACTTGAAAGTGTTTAAGACCAAAGATATGAGTTTGAGGACTAAGGCGTGTCTGACCCAAACCAGAGTATATTCAATTACCTTACATCTGAAAGATGGACAATGAATAAGGTAGACTAGAAGATTTGATGAATTTGAATTATGATGTTGGAGAAGAATATTGAAATTGCCATGGACGGCCAGCAGAACAATAAATCTGTGTTGCAAGAAATATAGTCACAATGCTCCTTAGACGCCAGGATAGTGAGGCTTCTGTCATATTTCACATATATTATCAGGAGGAACAAGTCCTTGGAGAAGTTGTATCATGCTCAGTAAAGTGGAAGGTCAGTGACACAGTGACAGATCCCCAATGAGATGGATTGATATAGTGGCAGCAGCAGTGCGCTTAAATGTAACAACCATCATGAGGACGAGACAGGACTGACCAGTGTTTCATTCTGTTGTGCATGAGGTATCTGTGAATTGGAACAGCAACATGGACAACATGGGAAGTGATGAAGGAATCATCAAAAGCAGATGAAATAAATACACTTGAATTTGGTCAACATTCAGCCATTTAGGAGCTAACATATGATCAAGGATTCATGGTACTGCAGGAGGAAGTTGAAGCTATACTGAAGGCACTGGCAAAAAACAGGACTCCAGTAATTGACAGAGCACTGATTGAAATGTTTCAACAAACATATGCAACCCTGAAAGTTCTCACTCATTGATCCCCAGAAGTTAGGAACACTGCTACCTGTCCAATCCACTGGAAGAAATCCATGTTCGTGCCCATCCGAAAATAAAGATGAGTCAACAGAATGTGGAAATTATTGAACAACAGGTGTGGTGCTGTAGAGTAAGTAGTGGACCACAAGGCTGATTTGAACCACACGGTTGGAGATTCAAACTCACCAGTCACTTGTTGGATACCCTATACAGGATCGCTATGAGTCGAAACCAACCCAACAGCACTTAACAACAACAACAATTATTAAATGTGACTTGCAAGTAAAATTTTACTGAAGATAATTAAAAAATAGTTGCAGCCAGACATTGATAGGAGATGCCAGAAGTTCAAGCTGGATTCAGAAGAGGACATGAAACAAAGATATCACTGCTGATACTAGATGGATCTTGGTTGAAAGCAGGTAATAAAGAAAGATGTTTACCTATGTCTAATCGACTCTGCAAAGACATTAGAATGTGTGGATCATCAGAAACGATGGAGGAAAAAAAAAAAGAAACTATGGATAACATTGCAGAGAATGGGAATTGCAGAACACTTAATTGTACTCATGCAGAACTGGTACATAGACTCAGGGTGGAAGCCTTTCAAACAGAATAAAGGGATACTGTATGGTTTACAATTAGGAAAGGTTTGTGTCAGGTTGTATCATTTCATCATACTTATCCGATTTGTACGTTGAGTGTACAAGAAACTGAATTATATGAAAAAGAATATGTCATCAAACTGGAGGAAGACTCGTTAACAACCTGCTTGCTGAAAGTGAAAAAGTCTTTATTGGTGAAGATAAAGACTACGGCCTTAATTATGGATTACACCTCCATATAAAGAAAGCAAAAATTCTCATAACTGTACCAGTAAGTAACATCATGATAAATGAAGACAAGACAGACAATGGCAAGGATTTGATTTGACTTGGAACCACAATCCACACCCATTCCCTACAATCTCTTCCACAGCTTGTATCATTCCTTATTTCCTCTCCCACGAGTCTTTATTCTTTCCTCCTTTATTACTTCATTTCCACTCAACATATCGAAATGTCTTAAAGCATGGACATTTCCCTTGTCTTATTTCCGTTGTTAGCTACTGCTGTTTCTCCTTTTCATCTCAGTGTCATACTTGCTAGTGGGCATTTACAGGCATCTCTTCCTCACATACCACAGACATTTAGCTTTATTCCTCACCATTCAAATGCTATTCTAAGTGACCAATACAGTTGTCATATTTTTGTTTTTATTTCTATTTCTTCTGGTTCTGTTAGCAAGATCCTCTTTAAAGTATGCTCCCTTTGTATTCACAACACTATATATATATATATTTACCTCTACTTCTTCACCCATTTCCTTAGCACTTTACAAGAGAAAGAATGAGAAGATATTACTTGCCATATCAGAGACTTGGGTCATGGTTAATTGAGACTGGTGGTGGTGGTGGTGGTGGTGGTGGAATCAGTTCCAACTCATAGTGACCCTGCTTAGGATTTCTGAGGCTGTAAATCTTCATGGGAGCAGAAAGCCTCATCTTTCTCCTGCAGAATGTCTGGTAGTTTCTAACTGCTGACCATAAGATTAGTAGCCTGACTCATAGCCACTATACTACCAAAGCTCCTTTAATTAAGGTGGACTAAAAAGCCCAGCTTTATTAAGATATTTCTAGGTACACTTTGGGGTCCTGTTGTGACAATGTAGTATAAACACTTGAACGCATGATCAGCAGTTCAAACTCAGCAGTAGCTCCTTGGAAAGGCTATACTGGTTTACTATTAGTCAGAACTGACAACAACAACAAGAAGGTACACTTTATCTTCCATCTGAATAAAGTATTTTCTTATCATTGTTTTCAGAAAGATCAGATGGGGTGAAGACGTACAGGAAAGAGTTACAAGGATTGTTCAAAGATGAGTGGGGTGACCAGGGCTTATTTTAGAATGGAGGCCAATGAGAAAACAGTCTAATTAAAGTGTAGGATCCACCTAGGGAAAATTCCTTCTGAAGACCCTTTCTGTGGCCAGTCACATATTCTAAATGTGAAATCACAGGCTCTTTGCAGATCACATTATCTCTATAATTTCAGTTTTTTAGTTTTCTAACTGAAATGGGTGATACCCACTACTTGTCTCTCAGTTTGTCATAGTGTGGTGGTTTCGTGTTGCTGTGATGCTAAAAGTCATGTGACTGGTATTTTCAATCCCAGCAGAGTACAACTATGATTGACAGGTTTCAGTTGAGCAAAGACAGACTTGGAGGAAGGAGAGGCAGATTACTTCTAAATGTTTAACCACTGAAAACCTTATGAATAGCAGTGGAACTCTGTTAGATAGCACCAGAATATTGAAACATGAGGAAGAACACTAGAATATTGTTAGCTATAGTGCTGAAAGATGAAACCCTCAATTAGGAAGGCACTCAAAATATAACTAGGGAAGAGTTGTCTCCTCAAGGTAGAGTTGACCGTGATTATGTGAATGGAGTAAAACTTTCCAGACCTTTCCTTGCTGATGGGACACAACTCACAGTGAGGAGAAATGACTGTAAACATCCATTAGTAATCTGAACATGGAATGTATGAAGTATGAATCTAAGTAAATTGCAAGTTGTCAAAAGTGAAATGTGACGCATAAAGGTCAATATCCTAGGCATTGAGCAGAAATGGACTAGGACTGGTCATTTTGAAACTGAAAATCATATGGTTTACTATGGTGGGAATGACAAATTAAAGACGAATGGTGTCACATTCATCATCAAAAAGATCTATCTTGAGTATAATTCAGTCTCTGATGGGATAATATCCATATACCTACAAGGATGACCAGTTAATGTCACTATTACTCAAATTTATGCACCTACCACTAAAGCCATGGTGTTGAAATTGAAGAATTCAATCAACTTCTTTAGTCTGAAACTGATGGCATGTGCAATAAAGATGCATTGATCATTACTGGTGATTGGAATGAAAAGATTGGAAACAATGAGGAAGGATCAGTAGTTTGAAAATATGACCTTGGTGATAGAAACAATGCATGAAAGAATTTTGCAAGACCAGTGACTTATTCATTACAAATACATTTTTAAACCACAGAAAAGATGGCTATATACATGGACCTCACTAGATGGAATGCACAGAATCAAATTGACAACATTTCTGGGAGGAGACAGTGGAAAAGCTTCATGTCATCAGCCCAAACAAAGCCAGGATCAGACTGCTCATATGCAAGTTCAGGCTGAAGCTGAAGAAAATTAAAACAAGTTCACGAGAGCCAAAATTTGACCTTTAGCATACCCCACCTCAATTTAGAGATCATCTCAAGAACAGATATGATGCATTAGACACTGATAACCAAATACCAGAAAAATTGTGAGATGACATCAAGAATATCATATAGGAAGAAAGCAAAAGGACATTGAGTAAACAAGAAAGAAGGAAAAGACCAAAATCTATGTCAGTAGAGACTCTGAAACTTGCTCTCCAGTGTAGAGACCCTAAAGCAAATGGGAGAAATGAGGAAGTAAAAGAACTGACCCAAAATTTCAAAGGACAGCTTGAGAAGACAAAGTCAAGTATTGTAATGAAAGATGCAAAGTCCTGGAGTTACAAAACCCAAAGTGTAGAACATGCTTAACATTTTCAAGCAGAAGGAACTGAGGAAAAAATTCAAGTCTTGACTTGCTATGTAGAGGAATCCTGCTGTGGGACTGTGAGTTAATGCTCTGGATTGCAAAAGTGGTTTGATCCGCAAGGTTGGCAGTTCAAACTCACCAGCATATACAGTGGTGCTATGGGTTGGAGCTAATTCATTGGCACTTAAAAACAACAAATGGGTAAAATACTGAATGCTGTAGAAAAGCATCAAAAGAAGATGGAAGGATTACACAGAGTCACTGTACCAAGAAGAAATAATTGATGTTCAACCATATTAAGAGATAGAATAAAATTAGGAGCCAATGTTACTGAAGGAAGAAATCCAACGTGCACTGAAGGCATTGGCAAAGAACAAGACGCCTGGAATTGAAGGAATACAAACTGGTATCTTTCAACAAATTGGTGCAGCACTGGAGGCACACACTCATCTATGTGGCCAACTGATTGGAAGAGTTCCATATTTGTGCCCATTCCAAAGAAAGGTGACTTAATGGGATGCTGAAATTATCAGACAATATCATTAATATCACATGCAAGAAAATTTTTGTTAAAAAGAATTAAAAAATGGCTGCAATAGTGCACTAACCGGGACCTGGGAACTGACAAAGATTCAAACCGGATTCCGATGGGAATCCAGTTTGAACCTTTTACATGTCGATGTGTAAACAAAACAAAAATCCTCACCACTGGACCAGTAAACAACGTTCTTATCAATGGAGAAAAGATTGAAGTTGTTAAGGACTATCAACACTCATGGAAGCAGTAGTCAAGAAATTAAACAACATATTGCATTAGGCAAATCTACCACACAAGAACTTTTTAAAGTGTTGAAGAACAAAGATGTCAGCTTGAGGACTAAAATGCACCTGACCCAAGCCATGGTATTTTCAATA
>NW_006408538.1:5920535-5926516 GCF_000296735.1 Chrysochloris asiatica
TGGCACCTAACAACAACAACAGCAACAACTGCTGACATCAGATGGATCTTGACTGAAAGCACAGAGTACGAAAACGGTGTTTACCTATGCTTTATTGACTGTGCAAAGACTTTTTATTGTGTTGGTCATGACAAACTGTGAATAACATTGTGGAGAATCAATATTCCTGAACATTTACTTGTGCTCATGAGGAACCTGTACATAGACCCAAGGGCAGTCATTCAGACAGAACAAGGGGATACTAAATGTTTTCAAATCAGGAGAGGTGTGCATCAGGGTTGTACTTTTTAACCATACTTGTTCTGTGTATATACTGAGCAAATAAAGTGAGAAGCTGGATTATATGAAGAAGAATCTGACATCAGGATTGAAAGAAGACTCATTAACATCCTGCCATATGCAGGTGATACAACTTTTTTTTTTGAAGGTGATACAACTTTGCTTGCTGAAAACAAAGAGGACTTAAGATACTTACTGATGAAGATCAAAGCCTTAAAGATATGTTTCACCTCAGTGTAAAGAAAACAAAAATTCTCACAATTGAACCAATAAATAACATCATGATAAATGGAGAACAGATTGAAGTTGTCAAATGCTTTATTTTGCTTGGATCCATTATCAATGCTCATGGAAGTAGCAGTCAAGAAATCAAACGTGTTGCATTAAGCAGATCTACTGCACAAGACTTCTTTAAAGTGTTGAAGAGCAAAGACATCAGTTTGAGAATTAAAGAGTGCCTGACCCCAGCCATGGTATTTCCAATAGCCTCATATGCATATGAACATTGGAGAATGTATAAAGAACGTAGAAGAATTGATACATTTGAATTATAGTGTTGGAGAAGAATATTGAAAGTACTATCTATGGACCGTGAGAACAAACAAGTCTGCACTGGGAGAAGTACAACCAGAATGGTCCTTGGAAGCGAGAATGGCCAAACTTTGTTTTTGTTTCTGAAGAAGGACCTCATGCTTGGTAAAGTGGAGAGTCAATAAAAAAGAGGAGAACCCCAATGAGATAGATTTGCACAGTGGCAGCAGCAATGGGCTCAAGGGTTAACAACGATCGAGAGGATGACGCAGGACTGGGCAGTGTGTCATTCCGTTATCCGTAATGTCTCTATGAGTCAGCATGACTCAAAGACAACAGCAATGAGTCATATGATAGTTTTGTATTCTATGACATATTTATTTTTTTAAACATTTTATTGTGGGTTGGGTTAAGGTTTCCAGAGCAAATTAATTTTCCATTCAACAATTGATACACATTTTGTTTTTTCTGATATTAACTGTAGTCCCCTCAGTGCATAGTGCTCTTGCCACTACCTCCATGGATTACCGATTTCCATTTGTCCATCTTTCCAGTGTCTTTCTGCTTTCTGAACTTTGTTTTTGGCCAACCACTGTCCTTTTCCTCTGATGTGTTTGAGAATTCTGAAGATGAAGTTACACACAGGTGTTATTGTTCACATTTCATTGTTTGGCTGAAAGGTGATCCCATGGGTGGATTTTGGTGTAGGTTTGAAGACTGTCTAAGGTCACAGTATGAGAGATACACCAGTTATGTCTGGCCAAAAAGTAAGGTTTTTTTTTTTAATGATTTTGAATGTTGATCTTTATTTTTCTCCCACTCTGACCAGGACCTCCTTTTGTGATCCTGATTAAAGTGTTTGGTAGTGGTAGCCATCTTGGTCTGGTCTTAGGGTAGTGGCGGTGGTGGTTCAATCAGTCCTTTGGACTAATTGTTTCTTTAAGTCTGATTTTCTGCAGTGTTCTTTGTTCTGGAGTGAAAGAGACCAGTAGTTATATATTAGATGGCCATTCACAAATTTTTAAGGCTCCGGCCTACTCACTAAAGTAGAACGGAGAACATTGTATTTATGGACTGCTATTCAGGAGTCCTGGTGTGGCGCTGTGGGCTAATGAGCCAGACTGCAAAGCCGTTTCAACTGCAAGGTCAGCGGTGCAAGCTCACCAGCTGCTCCTTGGAAACCCTATACAGGGTCGCTATGGGTCAGAAATGACTCGACGGCACTTGACAAAAACAACATTCAGGAGCTGAATTCAAGGGGCCCTGGTAGTGCAGTGGATTATGAGCTGGGCTGCTAACTGCAAGGTCAGCGATCAGCATTTATTTACCAGCCACTCCACGGGAGAAACCCTGTACAGGGTTGCTATGAGCCGGAACTGATTCCATGGCACACCACCACCACCACCACTCCAACTGATTTAGATGTCTCCCGAGGCTATAGACCTAAGCCATTGACTTATTATTAATTGCTTTCTTAGCATTTTATTCTGCCATTGTTCAGTAGGTGGTATTCTAGAGCAAGGCAGATTTTTAATGTTTCTCTGTTATACTTTTAAAAGTTTGATTTAAAAAACATTCTAAGTAGTTAATACTACGTTTTTAGAGCTGACCGTAAAGGCATGTTTCTGTTTTGCAAGACCTAGAAGGTTAATTTCAAGTTAGTTTGACTTTTCTATTTCTCATTAATGCCTTTTTTAACTGATGAACTTTTCATGTTTCTTGCTTTCTGTGGGTTCATGCTGAGTTAAAAGAAATTTCATGCCACAATTCATTCAGCTATTTTTCTTTTCCATTTTTATTTAATGTAGCAGAAAAAACACAGAATTTTTCAATCATGAAAACCTAAAACTTCAAAGGATAGTTGATATTTATACCTTGAATTTCATGATTTTAGGAGAAATGCTTCCCCAATGAAAAAGATCTAAAGTAGCAATGAACTGCTTCTGCAAGTATTCAAGCAGATGCTACATTCCATTTATAATTTTTTTTCAACGTTTTAATTTAGTATTTAAAAGGTGATGGAAGGGAATCATCATCTCTGAAGACCGCCTGATCTGAGCCAAATGCATAATGAGAGCAATTCCTTCCAGGAAATGGCTCCTGAAGGAAGGCTCTTTCTCTTTTTTAAAAGCTTACTATTGTGAATTGAGTGAAGGTTTACAGAGCAGATCATTGGTTTTACATTCAGCAAATCATGCACTTTGTTTCATCTTACTGGTTGCAATTCCCTTAATGTACTCACTTATCCCACTTCCTCCCTGTGTTTTCTGTTTCCATTCCTTCTTCTTTTCCAACCCTTCTGAATTTTGTCCTTAGGTAAATGCTTCCCTTTTGATCTCAAATGGTTGACTATTCTATGGTGTGGGTACCTCACTAGCATTGTTTCCCCCCTATATACCTAGCTATTGTTTAGCTGAAAATTGAGCCACAGAAAGGAGTCCACTTTCAGACCTGAAGGGTGACCAACGGCCTAGTCTTGAAGTTCCACTAGTGACCTTATACACAACAGAATGAAACTCTGCCCAATCCTGTGCCAATCTCATAATTGTTGCTATGCTCGAGCCTATTACTGCTACTACTGTGCCAAACCGTCTCATTGGGTGTCTTTCTCTTTTTCACTAACCCTCCACTTTACCAAGCATAATGTCATTCTCCAGGGACTGGAGACAGGAGATGAATTCTGGCTATCCTGGCTTCTAAGGAGCTGAACTTCTTCCAACATAGATTTGTTTGTTCTTTTGGCAGGTCATGATACTTTTAATATTCTCCTCCAACACCATAACTCAAATGCATCAGTTCTTCTATAAGATTGTCTATTGTTGTTGTTAAGTACTGTTGAGTTGGTTTGTTGTTGTTAAGTACTGTTGAGTCGGTTTTGACTCATAGCAACTCTGTACAGGGTTTACAATGAGTAGCTGGTGTGTTTGAACTCCTGACTTTGTAGTTTGAAGTACATTGCTGATCCTACAGTGCTACACCCAGAGCCCATAGGATTTTCTACATTTTTGTTGCTGTTGCTGTTAAGTGCTGTTGAGTCGGTTCTAACTCATATAGACCCTTTGTAGTGTTTCTTAGAAGCAACTGGTGAGTTTGAACTGCCCACCTTGCTGTTCAAACTGACCTTGCAGTAGAGTGATTATCTTACAGTGCCACACCATTACTCCAGGATTGTCTATATTGTTGTTGTTGTTAAGTGCCACTGAGTTCACTCTGACTCATAGCAATCCTGTATAGGGTTTCTGAGGACTGGTTGATGAATTTGAACCACCGACCTTGCAGTTCAAACAAACCTTGAGTTTGGGTGCTTATCTTTTGGCGCCACATCAGGACTCCAGGTGGAAATCAGGTTCATCCCTTGAATGATCTTTTGCACCTGACAAAGAAGGGGGTTTTCAAAGTCATTATAGGTCTCTGGGTTAGAATCTGCCAATGAGAGGATTCATAAAGATAATGATAATAAAAGGCATTAATACTAAAAACTTAAAAGAAAACAAAACCATGATCAGAACTCAACTAGAGGAAGATAAAGAAGTTTGATATAGGAAATAAGTGTAAATTGCTACAATCTGATGAACTTGACCTATACTTACAAATGTAGTATCTCAAAATACCAAGAGGGAAGGAGTCTTCACATCAAGGATCAAACCTATCCCTTCTGTACACAGGATAATAGGGATGGGCAACTTAGATACTGGTTACTTAAAATGATGGGGCTCTAAATGCATGGAGTGGCTGGCTTACACGTTTTCAAGAAGGAATTTATTTTCTGTGTGTGTAAGGTAGGCTCCCCACAGAATAGTTTTCATATTGTCTAAACAGGTCTCGTGAAAGGAGATGGCGATAGAATTCTTTTGATTCAATAGTGAGTAATTGTCATCATGACTAATTGCGACTGTCACACTGTAATGGTAGATGTTTTGTAACATAAAGGGGTGGAGTAATCTTACATTCCAGGAAGAGAGGACCCTAGGGCCATCATCGGAGAAGAGCTTGAGCAGACTATGGGACCCTAACCAGAGAAGCAGTGACACCAGAGATAGAGGCAGAGCTGTATGCGGATGGATTTACTTCTGGGACTCCCACTGTTCCTTCTTGTCCTCTGGTTCTTTGTTCTGCTGCTTCTGCCACTCCTCTACTGTCACCCTTTCTGTCCCTGGGTTGAGGAGGTTCATTCAATGTGCAGGGATTTCAGTATCCCAAGTGCACATTCTACTCCTGGCTTTTGTTCATTGATGGTAGTAAGATCCACCCCTCATGCTTCTAAGAGAACTCATTTTAAACCCATGCTAGAGTTTAAAATATTTATAATTAAAATTAATTCTGCAACCATCTACAGTTGAATCTTGTCATTTTATCAGTATCTTCTTCCACCTTCTCTTACCTAGACCCAGCAGGGCAGAAATGTCTGGTGGGAGTTACATTTTATGGCTAGAAGATACATTAGATAATTTCCTACACTACACCAGTCCAGTTCAGCTCACTAATGCATAGGATATTGATCTTTATGTGTTATGTTTAATTTTTTAAATCTTCCAACTTTCCTAGATTCATACATTTCACTTATTCATATGTTCCAATTATTAATGGATGTTTGCAGCTCTTTCTTCTCATTTTGACATGTAATTTCACCAGCAAATGAGAGTCCTGAAAGCTTAATTTCTACCTTGTCATTACTTTACTTTGAGGAAGCAGCTTTTCTCCAGTTCCACTTTGAGTGCTTACAACCTGAAGGCCTTATCTTTTTGCATTATATACGACAATATTGTGCTGCTTTTTCAGTGTCTAGACATTCAGAAGTAGTTCATTTCTCCTTCTTCCTAGACTGTGTTAATCTGGAAACTTTGCTGGAACCTGTCCATCACGGGTGACCCTGCTGGTTTTAAAACACCAGCAACATATAGATGAGTTTGTTCCACAATTAAATGCCTGGAGTCACTCACTCTACAAGCAAACCTCTTGCCAAAATTCCTCAGTTTTATTTGGTTTGTGTGCTGAGGTAACCGAAGAAAAAATTCAAACCTCGACTTGTGGTATTGAAGGATTCTATGGGCAAAAGATTGAATGATCCAGAAAGCATCAAAAGAAGTTGGAAGGAATACAAAGAGTCACTGTAACAAAAATAAATGGTCTATGTTCACCTATTTCAAAAGGAAGCACAGGATCAAGAGACG
>NW_006408538.1:5932094-5933200 GCF_000296735.1 Chrysochloris asiatica
GTCGAGTCAGTTCCGACCCATAGCGACCCTGTACAGGGTTTCTGAGGGTGTGAATCTTTATGGGAGTAGAAAGCCTCATCTTTCTCCCGCGGAGCGGCTGGTAGTTTCGAACCGCTGACCTTAAGGTTCGCAGCCCGATTCATAACCACTACGCTACCAGAGCTCCTTGATATACATATATGTATATATACATATATGTATATAGTCCAGACTACTAAAATCTCACCCTTACTAGCAGACTATATATATTACACAGTGCTCAGAGTTCATTCAAGTGGAAAGCTTAATCCAGCGAAATGGCTCATTGATAGAGAAAACTCATGAAATTAACATTAGAGTCTCTCTTTGTTGTTTTTAGTGGCCATAGAGTTGGCCAGTGACTCTTGGTGACTAATGCACAATGAAACAAAATGCTGCCTGCCTTTCCACCATGCCCATGATTGGTTGTTGGTTGGACATTACAAGCCATAGGATTTTCATGGACTGAGTTTCAGAAGTAGATGGACAGACTTTTCTTACTTGTTTGACTTAGTCTGAAAGCTCCGCTGAATAGAATCATAGTAACATGTAAATATAAATTGGCCAGCGATTAAACCCAGGTCTCACAAATAGAAGGCCGACTTCTACTCCTGAATGATCATTGCCCCTGGATTCTTTCTTTATAGAGAATTAAATGGATTTCCTAGCAAATCTATAAGATTTGCTAAAATTTTAAAGCTTATGTTGGCTAACGAAACTCTGCAACTTGTGTTTGAAGCAAGTGAACTTTGAAAAAAAATGCTTTGGATGACAGTTCTGATGGATTAATCCTGGAAACAACACAGAAGTTGGTACTACTTTTGATAGAGAGTAGATAAATCATGCTGGGGTTAATATTCTGACAGTAAAACATTCACATTTAAACTTGTGAATGGACAGAGATGGTTCAGCCTATTCCGACATCCTGGCTAGACTGAATTTAAGAGCCTGATAAGTTGCTGGTTTGTGAGAAGCACAATTTTTAAGGAAGTAATCACAAAGTGGGATGTTGACAACTCTGAGTTCAAATTTCACACTTTCTCTGTAATATCACATACATCATTCAGTTTCTCCCTGGATTTTTTTTT
>NW_006408538.1:5933490-5936896 GCF_000296735.1 Chrysochloris asiatica
TTTTGGTTCAAACTGACCTTTTGGTCCAGGACCCCATTTCAAGGTTTAGGAAAAAAAAAGTTTCTCAGAAAATTATAGTCATTTAAAGGGCACTTAACGTTTCTCTAGAAAACTCTTTACTCTTTGTGTATGATAGAAAAGTTAGCAAGTTTTAGGCCAGTTAACTGCTGGAGACCATATGAAGCATGAATTGAGAGTAAGCTTGTGAACCAAGTTTAGTTAAAGGAGCCAGACAATAGCATTGTTATTCATGTGGCTTTTATCATTTCTGTGAACAAGGGGTAAGTCTGACTTTTTCAGAAAATGATTTTACTCTGTGGGTTTATTATTCTGGCTGACAAATGGAGAGAAAAATTGACAGTGACTTCCCAGTGAAGAACGCTGTGTATGTTTACCTCCGTAGGGAGCTGGAGTTTTGTCAGTTAGCATGATATCTTTTTAGCTTTCCTTATGAAAAAAAAGGAGCAAAATTTTATTTTGTTTAATGAACAAAGGCTTTTAAAAGCTAAGGAGGGTTCATTGCTGGCACTGGCTGTTCCCATGGTGGATCTGGATAAAACTATCCATTAAACTATATCAAAGATGGCACCAGGCAAGTCGGGGAAACCCTTTCATTATCAACAAACGAGATAGAGTGAATATGATGGAGGTGGTGAAGTCAGGTAGTGGGGATGCAGCTTATTTAAGGCTTTCTAGGAAGACAGCCCTGGTGGGGCTTTAGGGTAAGCATGAGACTGCTAACCACAATGTTGGTACTTCAACACATCAACCAGTTTTGGAGAAAGATGAAGCTTTCTGCTCCTGTAAATATTTATAGCATCAGAAACTCTACACACCATCTCTGTAAGTTGGAACCGACTTGGTACCACCTAACAACAACAAGGGAGAGGATAAGGAGTCCATGGGTGCTTGAAATGGTTAATGTGCTCAGCTACTAATTGAAATGCCAGTGGTTTGAGTCCACTCAGAGATGTCTGCCTTGGAAGAGAGGCCTGGGTAAGCTACTTTTGAAAAATCAGCCATTGAAAACCCTATAGACCACTGTTTTACTCCAACACACGGGTCATCATGAGTTGAAACAAACTCATGGTGACAGCTTACAGAGACAGAATAGCTCTTCAGTTAAGGGAAGATGCTTTGGGTGTCAGACAGGCCTATGAGGGAATCCTGGCATTCAATATATATGTAACATGGTGCAAATGATTTAACTTTTTATATCTAAATGAATTCATCTGTAAAATGGGAGCATTATTGCTTACTATATTGGTTTGATGTGAGTGTTATATGAGATAATGTGTTCCAAATAGTTGACAACATCAAGGCTTGACGGGTTGTATGTGAACCCTACCCCCTGTCTCCTCCTTTCCTAAGCAGACTTCCCTTGAGACTTTCCTTCCTGGTTCTATTTATAAATAACAGTTCAAAATCCTTGGTGTCCTTTGCTCTAGGAAATGATACTGATTTGTCACTTACATTTTAGTATAATTGCAAGTCACCAACGAGGGTGTGTAACAGGAGTCCTAACATGGATTTGGCCTCTTTGCATGAAGATGAGGGGGCCCTTAGAGTTAATTTCATGAAGTGATGAGTTAGAACTCATCACAAGAGAAGTAGGAGATCAAGTGGACAGGTTTGGTTCAAGGGCAGTGCACAAGGGCAGAGAAGAGTTGATCCTAAGTATAGCACTATATTAGTCCTTCAGACTTCAGACTGTGCTAGTCTGGCCTTGGTCCACTGCTCCTGAACAATTTGATGCCTGAGTCATGAGGGCTGTTATTAGAAGCTATAAATAAAGTCCCCAAGGTGGTTTCATTAAAATTATCTTTGGTCAATGAGTATAAAAGATGTTATTGTTGTTGTTAAGTGCCATTAAGTCGGTTCTGACCCATAGCAAAACTGTATAGGGTTTCCAAGGAGCAGCTGGTGAGCTTGAACCACCAACCTTTTGGTTCAAACTGACTTTGCAGTCCAGCACATTAACCCACAGCACCACACCAGAACTCCATAAAAGATGTTGGGTACCATTAATTTCAGCAATGTTTATAGCAATGAAGGATGATACCTGTGACTTTGGAAAAAGCTCTGTTGGTGCTTAGTAGCAATGGGAAATGGTACCCTTTCTACAGACCTTAGCTCCATCAACATAAGGCAATGTGTGCTCTGGACCAAATGATATTGGGCCTCTGTAGGAGTGTTTGTACTTATTGTAAGCTTTGGTGACAGTGCCCTTGGTGGGCATAGGGAATTAAAGATAGCTGCAACTATTTTTCCACTCATACCACTGAGAGGTGGAGGCTATTTTCCTGTCTCTTGGATCTGAGTTGGTCCTATAGCTTGCTTTGACCCGGAGAATACAGAAAAAACGATGTTTGTGTATCTTCAGAGGTTGGGCTTCAAGAGATTTACAACATCTAATTTTGTGGGTTGCATCATTCCTTCTGTCCTCATGCTGTGAGAAGGCCCAAGGAGAACCACGGCTCCCAATTGACAGTCTTAGCTGAGCTTCTGACCAACTGTCAGGACTGGTTGCCAGCATGAATGAGGCCATCTTGGACCTTCTAGACATTTCAGTGTCCCAGATGTGAAGCAGAAGAACCACTTAGTCAAACTATGGATTCATTGAAAATAATAAATTGATGTTTTTGTGAGCTATGGGAATCTGACTGATTTAAAATTAAGAAAAGTGTGCAACAGGGTTGCATTCTTTCACCATACTTATTCAACCTGTATACTGAACAAATAATCTAGGAATTTGGGTTATATGAAGAAAAATGTGGCACCATGATTGAAGGAAGACTCATTAACAACTTGTGATATGCAGATGATACAACCTTGCTTGCTGAAAGTGAAGAAGACTTAAAATATCTGCTGATGAAGATCAAAGAGCACAGCCTTTGGTATGGATTGCATCTCAATGTAAAGAAAACACCACTGACCAATAAACAACATTCTTATCAATGGAGAAAAGATTGAAGTTGTTAAGGACTTCATTCTTCTTGGATCAACTATCAACACTCATGGAAGCAGCAGTCAAGAAATCAAACGACATGTTACGCTAGGCATATATGTTGCACAAGACCTTTTTAAAATGTTGAAGAGGAAAGATGTCAGTTGAGAATTAAGTTGTACCTGACCCAAACCATGGTATTTTTAATAACCTCATATGCATGCAAAAGCTGGACAGTCAATAAGGAAGACCGTAGAAGAATTGATGCTTTTGCATTACGATGTTGGAGGAGAATGTTCAAAGTACTATGGGCTGCCAAAAGGACCAATAGATCCGTTTTGGAAGAAGTGCAGCCAGAGTGCTCCTTAGAGGCTAAGAAGGCCAAACTTCGTCTCTTATACTTGGACATATTGTCAGGAGGGCCCAGTCGCTGGAGAAGGATATCATGTTTGGTAAGGT
>NW_006408538.1:5936996-5939524 GCF_000296735.1 Chrysochloris asiatica
ATCACAAAGTGGGATGTTGACAACTCTGAGTTCAAATTTCACACTTTCTCTGTAATATCACATACATCATTCAGTTTCTCCCTGGATTTTTTTTTACTACCTGTAAGATATGAATAAGGAGATCTGGTAGCGTAGTGGTTATGAATTGGGCTGTGAGCCGCAAGGTCAGCAGTTTGAAACTACTAGCCGCTCCGCGGGAGAAAGATGAGGCGGTCTGCTCCCGTAAAGATTTACAGCCTCAGAAACCCTGTGTAGGGTCGTTATGAGTCAGAACCGACTCCAAGGCACATAACAACAACAACAAGAAGCTATGAATGACCATGAGTGTCTCACACATATCTCATTGTAGTTCTCACTCAAGTATTTTCTGCTTCAAGGTTTTGTTGTTGTTAAGTACCATTGAGTCAGTTATGATTCATAGTGTTTCTGGTTTGAACCACTGACATTTTGGTTCAAACTGACCTTTTGGTCCAGGACCCCATTTCAAGGTTTAGGAAAAAAAAAGTTTCTCAGAAAATTATAGTCATTTAAAGGGCACTTAACGTTTCTCTAGAAAACTCTTTACTCTTTGTGTATGATAGAAAAGTTAGCAAGTTTTAGGCCAGTTAACTGCTGGAGACCATATGAAGCATGAATTGAGAGTAAGCTTGTGAACCAAGTTTAGTTAAAGGAGCCAGACAATAGCATTGTTATTCATGTGGCTTTTATCATTTCTGTGAACAAGGGGTAAGTCTGACTTTTTCAGAAAATGATTTTACTCTGTGGGTTTATTATTCTGGCTGACAAATGGAGAGAAAAATTGACAGTGACTTCCCAGTGAAGAACGCTGTGTATGTTTACCTCCGTAGGGAGCTGGAGTTTTGTCAGTTAGCATGATATCTTTTTAGCTTTCCTTATGAAAAAAAAGGAGCAAAATTTTATTTTGTTTAATGAACAAAGGCTTTTAAAAGCTAAGGAGGGTTCATTGCTGGCACTGGCTGTTCCCATGGTGGATCTGGATAAAACTATCCATTAAACTATATCAAAGATGGCACCAGGCAAGTCGGGGAAACCCTTTCATTATCAACAAACGAGATAGAGTGAATATGATGGAGGTGGTGAAGTCAGGTAGTGGGGATGCAGCTTATTTAAGGCTTTCTAGGAAGACAGCCCTGGTGGGGCTTTAGGGTAAGCATGAGACCGCTAACCACAATGTTGGTACTTCAACACATCAACCAGTTTTGGAGAAAGATGAGGCTTTCTACTCCCGTAAAGATTTACATCCCTTGGAAACCCTGTACTGGGTTGCTATGGGTCGGAACTGACTCGATGGCACTTAACAACAACATATGACTTCTTGAGTAGTGCAAATGTGTAAGTACTTGAGTACTAACAAAATTTGAACTCACACAGATGCACCCCAGAACATAGACCTGGTTATCTACTTCCGAAAGCACAGGTGGGGTTGTTCTCAGTCAGAATACATTTGACAACAACTAACAAAAATACAACATTTATTTAACATATAACTTGCCATTTTAACCATTTTTACAATTCAGTGACATTAATTACATTCACAACACTGCATCCATCACTACTAATAGTTCCAATATTTTTTCCTCACAGAGTTATGGGTATCTTTTTAGTCAAGCTGGTTAAAAGGTTCTTAATTTAAGATTTCAGTCTAAATTTTTACACAACTGAGCATTAGGCAAATTGATATTAGGTAAATGGAGTTAAAAGCATTCTTTAAGGACTGCAACTATTTTGTTTAAATATCTTTATTTCAAGTTTTTGTCAGTGGCAGTAAATAAAGTTGTCAATTTAATTTTATATGTTACACAGCAGACTGATTTGTAGATTAGGTTTAGGAAAGATACAATTCAGTGGTTTGTCATACTATTCTGATGACTTTATTTTATTGTTAAAATAATTTGACATAAAATGAAAGTTTATACAGCAAATCAGGTTTCTATTTGACATTATACAGACACATTAGTGGCATTAAATTTTTTACGATGTGTCAACATTCTTTTAAAATGCATTCTGGTTGTTCTGTTTCCAGTGCTAGTTTCCCTGCTTCTTTATTTTTTTCTTCTTTGCTTTAGAGTTATTGTTAAACTTTTGGTCTCATATAGATGACTTTTTAATGGAGCACAATGCTAACCTTTATTTTGTGTGCTGCTCTTCTATTTCACTGAATGGTAACTTCTGGTGATAGTCTCAGCTAACGGTTTAAATAATAGCTCAGCACAATAGTTGAGGTAATCCTCTTGTCTCAAATGACCTAGTAAGTTTAAATTATTTAAGAGTTTGGCTTTTGTCCTGTGTTTTTCTTCCATTCTATCATGGTTCATTTTTTTGTAACCTTGATCAGAAAGGTCAGTAGTGGGAGCTGGGCACCATCTAGTTTTTTGGTTTCAGGGAGGTGGTGTGCTGTGGAGTCGGTTCCACTCATAGTGACCCTGTACCAGGTTTCTGAGGCTGTAAATCTTTATAGGAACAGAAAAACCTCATTTTTCTCCCTTGGAACAGCTGGTAGTTTCAAA
>NW_006408538.1:5939809-5956618 GCF_000296735.1 Chrysochloris asiatica
GTAGTGGTTACGAATTGGGCTGCGAACCTTAAGGTCAGCTGTTCGAAACTACCAGCCGCTCCGCGGGAGAAAGATGAGGCTTTCTACTCCCGTAAAGATTCACACCCTCGGAAACCCTGTACAGGGTCGCTATGGGTCGGAACCGACTCGATGGCACTTAACAACAGCAACAACATTTACTGTGTATATTTGATCCACTTTGACAGATACGTACAACCATGTAACCACAGCCACAAATGAGACATAGAATCCTTTCCATCACTTTGAAAGTTTCCTTGTGATAAATCTAGAATCAGTCTCTTACCTAACCCCTGGCTCCAGACAACCATAGTTGTGCTTTTTATTACTAATATTTTCTAGAATTTCATATGAATACATCGTACAGTAGTCTTTCTGTGATGTTTTTGCGATTCATCTTTGCTGTTGTGTATTTCAGTATTTCATTTCTAAAAAATAAAAATAGCTTTATTATTAAGTGACTATTTCCAAATTAAGGAATAATACCAGGGGATTATACATAAAATGCATGGAAACATTTCATTATCTTTTAATTCTATTTTTTCCATGAAAATTTGAAGCCCCCTTGTACTGCTGCTATGAATATTTTTGTACAAGTCTATGTGGACATAGGTTTCCAATTATTTTTTCATACCTCTTCATTCTTGCTGACAGATGTTTTTGGATACTGGATGTAGGTATGTTATTTTGGCTATTAAATACTTAA
This sequence comes from Chrysochloris asiatica, assembly GCF_000296735.1. Taxonomy (NCBI): domain Eukaryota; kingdom Metazoa; phylum Chordata; class Mammalia; order Afrosoricida; family Chrysochloridae; genus Chrysochloris; species Chrysochloris asiatica. The sequence continues at coordinate 5,940,534 of NW_006408538.1, forward strand.
AAAAAATGAGGCTAAACAAACAAAAGATAAGAACAAGCTACGAAAAATACAAATGGTTAAGTTTAATAAATCAATTCTGTTTGAGATGCTGTGTGTTTGATAAGTACTTACTACTATTTACAGTAAGTGTAGGAACCCTGTATACAGGGGTTAAGAGGTTGGCTGCTAACCGGGTGGCAATTAGAGCCCCTCACCGCTTCATGGGGGAAATGTTTGGCAGTCTGCTTCCACGATGATTACAGCTGTGTCAACCTTATGGGGCAGTTCTACTCTGTCCTAAGAGCTGCGATGAGTCAGATTTGACTCTGTGTCATGGGTTTATTATAATAAATAGCATATTTCAGAAAAAATACTTAAAATATGAAAAAGCACATGAAATAGAACAAGACATCCCAAAATGTATCCCACCCCCCCAAATCTTTCTAGTGGTTGTTATGTGCTTTCTGAGGCTGTAAATCTTTACCGGGAGCAGAAAGCCTCATCTTTCTCCCGCGGAGCAGTTTCAAACTGCTGACTTGATAGTTCACAGCTTAATTCATAACCACTACGCTACCAGAGCTATCAGTTAACAGTGTTTACCTCTGTCTCCTTTAACTCTTGTAAAACTAATGGCATCATCATGTAAAATACAAAATTAGGCTCAAAATATCTTTGGGAAAATTAGTTTTGAAAACATTAATTTATAATCCAGAATTTAAATTAAAAAATTTTAACTTTAATTTAAAATTCAGAATTTCAGGCAAGCCAAACAAGACAAGACATAAGGCAAATAGCTTTCTGATAAGCACAGTTGAGATGAATTCACTTTAGGTAAAGTTTACTGTCAATGGAAATGAACGTGTGATTGAATAGGATCTAGGTGACGGGTGGTAACGTAGTGGTTATAAGTCTGGCTGCTAACTTCAAGGTCAGCAATTTCAAACTATCAGTCGTTCTGTGGAAGAAAGATGAGACGGCTCCCACAAAGATTCACAGCCTCAGAAACGTTAGGCAGAGTCGCTATGAGTGGGAACTGACTCTTCGGGACACCACCACTAACTACTGTGTTGTGTTATAGAATAAAGCACTGGATTGCAAGGTTGGTTTGAACCACAAGGTTGGCAGTTCAAATCTACCAGCTGCTCCTTGGGAACCCTATGCAGGATGGCTATGAGTTAGAACCGATTTGATGGCCTTCACAAATGTTGTTGCTAGGTGCCATTGAGTTGGTACACAACAGAATGAAACATTGCCCAATCCTGGGCCAACCTCACTATAGTTGCCATGCTCGAGCCCTTTGATGCTACCACTTTGCCAATCCATCTCTCTGGGGGATCTTCCTCTTTTCCTCTGACCCTCCACCTTACCAAACATGATATGCTTCTCTAGTGACTGGTCCCTCCTGACAATATGTCTGAAGTATGACAGACGAAGTGTGATCATCCTGGCCTCCAAGGAGCACTCTGGATGTACTTCTTCCATCACAGATCTGTTGGTTCTTTAGGCAGCCCGTGGCACTTTCAATATTCTCCTCCAACACCATAACTCAAAAGCATCAATTCTTCTACAGTCTTCCTTATTCACTGTCCAGCTTTCACATACATATGAGGTTATTGAAAATACCATGGCTTGGGTCAGGCGCACCTTAGTTCTCAAGCTGACGTCTTTGCTGTTCAACACTTTAAAAAGGTCTTGTGCAGCAGATTTGCCTAATGCAATGTGTCGTTTGATTTCTTGACACTGCTTCCGTGAATGTTGATTGTTGTCCCAAAAAGAATGAAGTCCTTGCCACCGTCAATCTTTTCTCCATTGCTAAGAATGTTGTTTATTGGTCCAGTGTTAAGGATTTTTGTTTTCTTTACACTGAGATACAATTCATACCAAAAACTGTGCTCTTTGATCTTTATCAGTAAATATTTTAAGTCTTTTTCACTTTCAGCAAACAAGGTTGTATCATCTGCATATCACAGGTTGTTAGTAAGTCTTCCTCCAATCCTAATGTCACATTTTTCTTCAGATAACCCAGCTTCTCAGATTATTTGCTCAGCATACAGGTTGAATAAGTATGGTGAAAGAATACAACCCTGTTGCGCACCTTTCCTAATTTTAAAACACTCAGTGTTCCAATAATAACAGGTGACTAATGGAGAGTTGGAACCTTGAGTGATTATCAGATTACTCTATGAGGGTACCATGTAGATGGAGACAGGAAAGCCAGGAAGGGTTGGTGGTGGAATTGGGAGGAAAGATAATGAGCTCAATTTTGTGTTGGGTTTGAGCTGTTTGGGAGGCATTCAGCTGGAGGTGTTGAGGAGGTAGAGTTAAGGAACACAGAGCAGAAATCTGGTGATATGTACAGCAAAGGTCTCAGAATGAGATAAAGCCACGAGGACGTTTCTGAAACATGAATTATACCTGGATACCTCGGGAGAATTTGGGAGGTTGAGAGAGCTCTGTAAGTGCTCCTATTTCAAAGCAAAAGAGAATGAGGCTTCATCTCTGATCTAGTATGAGTGTCTTCAACAGAGTTCCTCTTCACATTCCAGCTCAGCAGACAATGTCTGTGCTTCTCGTGCACTTGGCTCTGGCTCATAAGTAGAAGGGGTGATTCTAAGAACAGTATGGATTTGTATGTTTGTTCTACTACATTAGATTCATGTGTGAATTCAGTAGATATTTAGGGGTTGGGATAAGTTGTAAATAAAGAAAAAATGAAATGACCAGTTCTCTGAAACCAACACTGGGGTATAATGTTTGGAGCTCTGTGTGCAGAGTGTTAATGCAGGAAGAGACCTTGAGGATGGCTGTACGACGGTATTGATGTAATTGCTTTTATTGACTTGTATCCATGAGAAATGTTGAATTGTGTTATAGAGAGGAAAACATTTCAAATGTATAAATAGTATGTTTTTATTCAGTGCCTTCAAGTCATTTCTGACTTGAAGTCAATACCATCTTGGATAGGCTTTTAAAATAAATGTTTTATTGTGAATTGTGTGACAGTTTACATGGGAGAACATTAGTTTTACATTCATTCTATCATATATCGTTTCATTGCCATAATTACCATCCCGTCCATGCATCATCACCCAACTGAAGGGTATAACCTGCAAGCCTGCCCCTTCCCTCCCCACGGTCCTCAGCACCCAGCCCCTTTCCCTCTCTGGATGTCAAGTCCCCAGCCACTCTTTCTCTTCTCGTCATCTTCTCTGCCTCCATCTTGAGCCTCACTGCTTCTCTGGGTAGGGTCTCGCTCTCCGCTCTTCTCCATTGATGGTCCTAGGGCCCTCCACTCCTAGACTGAAAAGTTAATCACGCCCCTCCTTGCTATAAAATGTCCACCTTTACATTTCCAATCCTCACAATCAGTCCTGATAACAATTATTCACTATTGCAGCACAAGAGACCCATCTGCATTTCATTTCATCAGCCCTTCCTGGACAGACTGGATACTATTCACTGGAGACTCTACCTTCTTCCACGCCCTTTGGGTCTAGGTTCCCTCTCGAAAGCTTGTAAGCCAGTCACTTCTTACCTTTGTATCCCTCCCCCCATTTTGGGTAGCCAATGTCCAAGTTACCCATCCCTGTTCACTCTTTGTGTGGAGCGGGTGGGAATAATTCTTGAAGCAGGGATTTGTTTCCTCTTTTGTGCTAGTGCATTTATGGGTGTAGGTCAGGTTTATCAAATTGTATTAGATGACACCCTTTTCCTCTTCTTTCTTCTTCGTGTTGAGCTTTGTTCATCCAGTCATTGAAGCCAGGTCGAGTGGGTATCATCTGCAAGTGTGGGTGTTCTTGCATCTCTCTGCCCTCTTCTTATCAGCTGGCCGCTTCGCTCTTCACTCTAGTCCTCTGTGGTTGTGTCACACTGACTCAGAGCCTATGAGTCCCCAGGTCCCGCCTTGCTGCTGGCTGACCAGGTCTCCACCCGGGTTCACAGTAGTCTGCTGGAAGATGTAGGGGTTAGCTGGCCACTTCATTGATGTTCTTTGGTCACTTCCCCTTATGGGTGACATGCATGGTTGCCAATTGGATAGGCTTTTTAGGGAGCAGCTGGTAGGTTTCACTATAGAACTCTGCAGTTAGCAGCATGGGCTTATCCTAAAGAGCCACACCAGATCTATGTAAATAGGATGTTGTTGTTGTAAGTACTGACCAGTTATTTCTGACTCATAGTGACCTGGGTGTCCAAGGAGTAGCTGATGGGTATGAACTGCTGACTTTGTGGTTTGCAGTCTAGTGTCGATCCTACAATCGCCACACCAAGAGGTAAACAGTATACTCTATTAAGCCTTGTTATTGTTGTTGCTAAGTGCCTTTTAGTCAATTCCAACTCATAGCGACCCTGTATAGGGTTTCCAAGGAGCGACCGGTGAGCTTGAACTGCGGACCTTGCAGTTCAAACCAACCTTGCGATCCAGTGCATTAACCCACATCACCACTCCAGGTCTTAAACAAGAGTAAAATCAAGACAAAACAAACATAGATCACATAAGTGACGGAAATCATCAGTGCCACATGATAAAATTTGACGTTCTATCCCCACATGGTGACCTTTTATAGAGCACAGAGAACGTAGGAGTTTCCTCATAACCTCTGATGGCAGCAATGTGGCACTTATCGTGCTGGAACTACGGAAACAGGGAGGGGACTATTGTCAATAGGACAGCTTATAGACTGTCACTGAGGCTTTCAAGGAATGGTGACAAATGGGCACCCCAGCAGCCATTAAGGGGCATGCCCAGGAAAATTCCTGTGAAGGAGTTTCTGTTCTTCCTTTGTTAATGGGGGGATGTGGTCCTAAACCCATTTCAAAATACACTCTGCTTTGGACTTTGGCAGTTAGGCAAGCCATCTGAGATGCGTAAGGTACTCAAAGAAAAATTGATATCTGAAACTTAAAGCTAGACACAAGGTGGAACTAAGTTGTACGTGACTGGAGTTGTTCACAGGCAAAAATGCCTTCAGATTTTATGCTCTAAAATAGTTCTATAACTATAAAAATATTTTAAAACAGAGGTTGTCAGGGTCAGAGCTGGTGGTGGGGAGCTGGAGAATGTTTCATATGCCTTTGATGCCATGGTACATGTCCACTGCCTCCTCTGGTTTTAGCTGTAACTGCGGTATGTGGTTCTGTTGAGCACAGACTCACCTTGTCATCTTTTCTCATGTCATGGAAGCCACCTTGACCTGTGTGCTCCTGTTAAGGCTCTTGGGAATGACCCTGGTGGGGAAGTTCTTCAGCTGCCCATCCTTGTATGTGTTTTACTAGAAGCGTCAGGATGTCTCTTAGGGGGCATTGGTTGAGCCAAGTCCTGCTTCTTACCTCGACAACCTGCAGAAACCATCATTATGTTTCCTCTTCTTCGTTCCGTGTTTCACATGCCCATCCTCTTATTCAGATAACCTTCCAAATAAACCACTGTACCAGGTTCGTGCCTCAGGCACTACTTTTGGGGAAACCTAATGGGTGCTGCAGGATAAGTACTAGATTGCTAAATGGAAATGTTGGTGGTTCACACACCCCAGTTGCTCCTCAGAAACCCTATACAGAGTCCCTATGAGTCAGAACTGACTTGACGGCATTTAGTACCAAAACAACAACAAAAAACAAAACCCTAAGATGGCCAGTTTTGTCCACTGTTCAACAGAGCACTCTCAGCCTGGGTGCCTCCAGCTGACCTTGATTGGGGGAAGAGACTGGGATGTCCAGCAGAAACAGCAGGGTGCCCAATGGATGTGACATACCCAGCAGGGGGTGGGTCTAAGAGGTGATGATTTAGGTAGAAACTGACATGTGGTTGACATGTACTAGCAGCAGGATGGTGGACATGCCTGTGTGAGGCACTTTAGAGGACTTCAAAAAACCATGGGCAGCAACTTTGCGGGAGAAAACGGGTAAGAGCCAACAAAACACTAGTTATACCCAAGACTTGGGGATTTGCTGAATATGTCTTGTGGAGACAATGACTGTGAGTAAAATATCCTAGGAACAAATCAGTGATTAGCATCTGATCATCTGAGATGCTTTTCTCAAAATGCAGATGCCTCCAAAACAGACTCTCTAAGAATGTAGTCATGTGTAGTTTGAAAAACTTTCCAGTTGATACTGATGTCCAATAAAATATGAGAATCTCTGTTCAAAAGTGAGACAAAAATAAGGCCAAGTACAGAGACCTGAGGCAACATCACCCTTACAAAGCTGGCAGAGAAAGACGAGTTTGCAAGCGAAGGTAAGAAGAAGCGGTCAGAAAGGTAGGAGTGAGCACGTGAAGGGAGCGGATATGCCCAGTAAGTTTCTGTTTTTGAGCACCATCAAGTCGGTTCTGACTCATAGCTACCCTGCATAGGGTTTTCAAGGAGCAGCTTATGGGTTTGAACTGCTGACCTTGGGGCTAGCAGTGCATTGATTGTCCTACAGAGCCACACCAGGATCTCCTAACCTGTAAGAGGTAGCCTGCTAAAGGACATTGGGTGATGACTTTTGGGTGGTTGTGGATGTCACTCACAATGCATTGAGGAAGGAAGAGTGAGAGGTCCAAGAGTGCATTCTATCACATCCATGTAGCTCACAGAGCAAATCCTGCCTGCCGCCAGCCAAATCATAACCACTCTGTAAAATAGTACATGGCATGGTAAACAGGTAACCTGGGAATTAATAGACTCCCAGCACCAGGGAGACTGATAGGCTACCACTAGAAAAACACCCATGAAAAGCTATAATAGATAAAAATCTTTTAGAAATTATGAAGATAAAAAAGTGTGAAAAAAACCTTAAGCATTTCAGAGCAATGAACACAAAGTGTAGAGTTGAATTTTGTTGTTTTTACACAAAGTGATTTTAATAACACCCCTCCCCATATTGGTAAACTACACAAGGTTGTTTTGAACTCACCAGCTGCTCCTTGGAAATCCTATACAGGGTTCTCTATGAGTTGGAACTCGACAGCACATATCAACAATAACCTCATATTGGATGGCTTCCAGGCTGCTAATCCCTGGAATTTAGATTCTGAGGGTAGGAAACTCCTTTCTGAACCTCTTCTTGGCCTCACTTCTTGCACTGTGCTATTTTGTCCTCTAGATGGCAACACATCTTCAAAAAACACCAATCCTGTCTCCTGGCTGTTAGAGGACTTGGAGAATTGCTTTTTTGGTAGAGAAAAATGAAAGGCATTTCTTCATAATTGACTGGAAGCAGCTGATATAGTTCTTCCTTGCCTCATAGTCCTTTTTTTTTAAAGTTTTTATTGTGAATTATATGGATTTACATGGGAGAACATCAGTTTTGCATTCATCCTATGGTATTTCATTTCATTGCAATGATTACAATCCCCTCCATGCATCACCAAATAACCAAAGGGTACACCCCACAGGCTCGTTCCCCGCCCCTCCAACCTTCCCCTCCCCCTTGGCTGTCAGCACACCGCCCCTCTCCCATCTGTCCACGGTCATTGTCTCTGTCTCCGTCCCTGGCGTTACTGCCTCTCTGGGTAGGGTCCAGCTCTCTGCTCTTCTCACTTGATGGTCCCCGGGAACCTCCACTCCTGTGCTGCAAAATCAATCACTCCCCTCCTTTTGTCAAAAAATATCTACCTCTATATTTCCGACCCTCACAGTCAGTCCTGATGGCAATTATTCACTATTGTATCACAAGAGTCTTATCCCCATTTTCTTTCATTGTGTTATGGCTTGCATTTCTTGTGGGTAAATACCAAGTAGAGGAATTGCTGGATCATAAAGTATTTCTATTTCTAACCTTCTGAGGAAGTGCCATATTACTTTCCAGAGTGTTTGGACCGTTGGTGCAGTTCCACCAACAATGTAGGAGGGTCCAGTCTCTCCACATCCTCACCAGCATTGATTGTCCTCTCCTTTTTTGATCTTTGCTGTAATTTATTGTCCTCTCCTTTATTGATCTTTGCTGTAATTGCTGCCGTGTTGCCTCTTAGCTCTTAAAAGGGGTTTGAAACACCGGCAAGAGTCCAGTGTATGGAATATTGAAATCTAACTAAAGAAAGAGCTGCTGAACTTTCTGATCTCTTGAAACTGGCTTGTGCTAGTTCAAATAGTGGGCTGTGAGGAGCCCCCAGGGCAGGCTTTTCTCCTCAGCAGTGTGAATCTTTAAGTACTATACTAGATTGCCTTGAGGACAATGTCTAAAAACACCCTCAGACCTCTGATAAAGAAATCTTGTGAAGGTTCAGGGATCAACAAGACCAGCTCAAGGAGAGTGGGTCAGGCTATGGGAGGATAAGGTGTCTGGAGTTCATGCTTTCTGAGGGAGGAATGAAGGTAACTATAGAGGGGGAACAAGCCCAGAGAACTGAGGACGAGCAGGTTCTCCTTCCCAGTGCTGCCGGAGTCCCTTGTTATTCAAAATGGAACTGTTAATGGTGACTCTATAACACTGCCAAATGTTAATGGTGAGTATATAACACATCCTTGGAAAGCAGTTAGTCAATACCTGCATAGAACAGTAAGCAAATGCAACCCTGGAACAAAATTAGCAGTCACTTGTCTACTGTGTGTTTGGGTGCGCACATTTTTGGTACCCAGATGATTGCCAGAGAAGGGTTACACATGACACATGAAGGGCTTGGAGTTGGACTTGGTGCAGATGTCTCTACTGTAAATTTTTTATTGGGGATAAATACTCAGGATTCCCTTTGGAAAAGGCAGGTGTAGAACCAAGGCCATAGTCCATGCCCTTTCTCCAGTTTGTCTTTAGAATAATTAAAATAATAATTCTAAAAATCATCATTTATTGAATGCTTGCTATGTGCCAGGCTCTGTAATGAGCCATTTCTGTCCAGTATGTCATCTAACCCTTGTTGTTGTGTGCCATCGAGTCGTTTCCAACTCATAGCGATCCTGTCTAGGGCTTCTGAGCATGCCTGGTCGTTTTGAACTGCCAACACTGAGGTCAGGAGTCCATGTGTATCTTATAGAGTCACACCAGGACTTATAGGTTTATTATCATCTGTATTCTATAGGTGCAGATGCAGAGGCTCCGAGTGGTTAAGTTACTCACTCAAGAGAATAGAGAAAGTAATCCTTCTGGCCGAGCCCTAGTCTGTGTTACTCTGGGTCGTTCTTCTTAACCATTCTCTTAGGCAGAATCCTCCTTCTCTACCTGAAGTCTGGTTCATTAGCTGGGACTGTCAGGAGCCCTGGTAGCATAGTGGGTTACGCGTTGGCCCGCTAACCTCAATATCAACAGTTGGAATCCACCATTTGCTACATGGGAGAAATATAAGGCTTTCTGGTACTGTAAAGATTTACATCTTCGGAAACCCTGGGAACCAAACAAGGTTACTATGTGTCAGAATTGACTCTATGGCACACAGCAGCAGGCTACTCCCAGAGGTGGAATCTGGGAAGAGAGAGGTGTAATTTGGGAAGAGAGAGGTGTATGATTGTTGTACAGGGAGAGCTGGAAACCTTAGAACTTCCAAACATGAAACACACGATGCATTTCTGCTCGTTAGCTGTGACTGAGAGAGAGATGGTATATGCTGAAGACAAGCCCTGTGTTTCTTAAATGAAACCCTGAGGTTGATCACCTGCTTCTAGACGTTTGCCCAACCCTATGGCTATTTTTTCAACAGCATAAAACTACAGGAATTTATTTTCTTACAGTTTTGAAGTTCAAAATCAAGGTGTCCACAGGGCCATGCTTCCTCTCAAAGTTCTAGGGAAGATCCTTCCTTGACTCTCGCCTAGATTCTGGTGGATGGATGACCACCATTTTTGACATTTCTTAGCTTGTAGAAACATCATGCAAATCCTTTCTTTCACTGTCATATAGCATTTCCTCTCACTGTGTCTGTGTCCAAGTATCCCTCTTCTTATAAGGTCAACATTTCTTGGATTAGGGCTCATGTAATCCAATGTGATTAATTTTCAAATAAGATCACATTCTGAGGTTCTAGGTGGACGTGAATATTTGGCGAAGTCTTCTATCTGTGCCTCCAAAGCTCCTGTTCAGTCTACATATATAATGCATTCACCTAATCCCAACATCCTCGGAAATCTTAACCTACTGCGGCATCAATTTAACTCTAAATTGAAAAAATATGATCTGAATAAACACTTACCTACCTATGAAGTTAAAAAAAAAAAATCTCATCCAATAATCATCATCTCATCGGTTTTGAATCTCATCTTCTAATTCATTGAAATGTTGGTATTATTCATCCTGGGGGGAAATTGCTCTCTACATTTGGAACTGTGAACCCAGAAAACAAATAATCTGGTTTCAAAACACAATGATGGGATAGGCATAGGATAGAGATTTCCATTTGAAAGGGAGAAAATGCAAAGAAAAAAGAAGTTTTGTGTACTGAGCCAGTATGAAACCTCTTAAAACAAATTCCTTAGTTTTCAAGGACTGAGAATAATCCTCTATGGTTGATGCTTTATCCTCTGGGCCTCTTGGTCTGCAGGCACCTCTTCATTCCTGGTCACTATACCCACAGTGCTACACTGGCTGGCTTCTGCATCCATGCTTTTGTCCTTGGAGTCAGAAAAGGATTTATGTCTAGTCCAGGATAAGCTGTGAGCTGCTAACTGTAAGGTTGGTGGTTCAAAGCTACCAGCTGCTTCTTTGGAGAACCTATACAGGGCCACTGTGAGTCAGAACTGACATGACAGTACTTAACAACAGTAACTATGCCTTATGGCTACTTTAAGAATCCCTGATGACACAAATAGTTAAAATGATTGTGTGCTAGCCTAAAGGTTAGTTGTTCGGATTCACCAGGGGCTTCATAGGAGAAAAGATGTGGTGGTCTACTTCTATAATGAATGCAGCTCAGAAAACCCTGTGCAATAGTTAGGAGTCTAAATTGACTCAACACCACTGAGCAACAGCAATCATGGTTATTTTGAGATGAAAAGAACTGTATGATTTGTTGAATGTAGAACTGATGATCTCTTCTGTAAACCTTTACTGAATTCACAATAAAATGTTAAAAAACAAAACAAAAGCAATGGCTATTATTAATTCTATTAGCATCCGATTCAATGGAATGTATTTCATACTAACATTAATTCTGATGACATCTTGGCTGCCGTTGATGGGGCAGATCAATTCTGGTGACCAATGGGGTGACTGGTTTGCCTTCCTCTGGTTTCAGATGCTCAGAGTACTCTTCCTGTATTATCAACATCCGTCCTAAAAATGCTGTCAACAGCTCTTTTGCCTTTTCTCCAAGTCCCTGAAATGCTCTGCGTGTGTTCCTTCCTATGAGAGCTAGAAGCCTGGTGTTATAGCTTATTCCCATTTATGAGATGTGTCTCCACACAACTACCTCCTTTCATATATTGTGCTTCTCTCCAGAGATGTAAGGAAATACACATATACAGAAGCCTTATTTATGGGAACATTAGAGTAACACATTTTGGAATGTTCACTTTTATCAGCACTGCATTTTCCTACTTAACACTAATCCTTTGGTTCATTTTTATTCTTTAATAGAAGCATTTGCCCACATTATCAAAGAAATAAAAATAAAACCTTGTCAATCATAAAAGTGCTTTGATTGTCAAAAGGGATTTTTCTAAATGTTTTCATCGAAATGCGTGACTTTTTCCTTTCTATACTATAAAGAAAAATGTGTGTTTCTTCAGCCTGTCAACTTATATTTAAAGTTCTTTCTATGCATATGCTAAGGAGCTCTGGTCGTGTGAATAGTTAAGAGTTGGGCTGCTAACTTCAAGGTCAGCAGTTCCATGGGAGAAAGATGACACTTTCTGCTCCCATAAAGATTTACAACCTCAGAAGCCCTTTACAGGGTCCCTATGAGTCGGAACCTACTCGACAACACTCAACAACAACAGCAACAAAGATACTTAAGTAAGTTTCAACAGACTAGGACAGATTATGATAGACTAGGAAAAAGGTTGGTGATCTATTTCCAAAAGTCATTCAAATGAAAACCCTGTGAATCACATGGCCTGATCCACAACTATCATGGAAATAGCTCACGATCAAGCAGTGTTTTGTTGGGTTGTGTTTGGAGTCCCCTTGATTCAGGCAGTATCAATGTATACACAGCACATCATTTTAGGCTCTATGGGGGATATAGGTTTGTGGATCTGTTTCTTCTTCCAAAGAGCTTACAGTCTAGATGGAAAGATATCTGCCTGTTCATGTGTATGTAGACAGAGCGTAGAATGAGAGGACAAGAATTCTATTACTGAACCAAATCAACTGGACTGAGAAGTGAGGGGCACGATGGGTCTTCTAGGAATTCACAGGAAGGAAATGCATTGCGAGCAGGCTGTTAAGAAATCATTTCCAGGAGGTGGCACCATTCATTCACCCAGTCAATAAATATTTGCTGTGCTCATTATTGAGTGACTTGCTGTGGGTATGACGATAGATGAGAACATTCTTAAGCAACAGCTGAATAAATCACCAGTTGTAATATGAGCCAATGGAAATGGAAAAGGTTGAGCAGTTTGTGCACTAAGTTTATTCCAAGAGGAAATAGAAATGAGTGGACTGAAGCCCAATGTCTCTCCTCTCACCAACGTGAATTCTGCTTTTTTGGTGTGTGCAAATCCTGCCAAGGTACCAGATGACCTGAGTATGAGCAGTATTTTTCTTCTAAATTTAAAATTTATTTTAAAATTCACATACAGTAATTTCCCTCTTTGATGTTTGCTCTGAGTTTTCACAAATGCACAAAACTGTGTAATTATTGTCATAATCAAGATTCAGAACAGTTCAGTCACTTCTCTAGAATAGTTTTCTCCTTCTGCTCCTTGTGGGAGTCCTGGTGTGGTGCTGTAGGAACAACACTGGACCGAAAGGTTGATTGGAACCACAAGACTGGAGGTTCAAACTCACCAGCCACTCCTTGGAAACCCTATACAGGGTTGCTAAGATTTGGAATTGGCTCGATGGCACTTAACTACAACAACACCCTCTTTGGGGGAGTATGGTGGCTGTGTAACATAAGCATTGGACTGTGAACCAAAAGGAGGGAGATTCAAACCCACCAGCTGCTCTGTGAGAGAAAGATGAGGCTTCCTGCTCTGCAAAGAAACCTTATACAGGATTGCTATGACTGATTTGACAACACTTAACAACAACAGACCTCTGTACTCAAGCCTTCCTTCATTCCCAGGCCCTGGCAACCACTGAACAATTCACTATCTTTCCTAGCATGTCATATAAATGGTATTATGCTACCAGCTGCTCCTTGGAAACCCTATGTAGGGTCACTATGAGTCGGAATGGACTAAGTGGCACTTAGCAACAACAACAACAACAACAACAACAACAACAACAACAGGAGAATAAAGCCTTATGAGTCTGATATCTTTTAGTTAGCATATTGCATTTGAGATCCATCCATATTGCTGCATGCATCTTTTGGTTGATTTTCAAGTAGTATTCATTAAAGATGTATCCTAGTTTGCTTATACATTTCCAATTTGAGGCACACTTGGGTTGTTTACAACTTTGGGTGATTATGCACAAAACAGCTACAAACCTATGCTTGCCATTTTTTTTTTTTCCTATGAACAGTTTTTCCATTTCATTTGGGTTAATTATATGGTAATGAAATGCATGTGAAAGCTGAATAGTGAATAAGGAAGACCTAAGAAGAATTGATGCTTTTGAGTTTTGGTGTTGGAGGAGAATATTGAAAGTGCCATGGGCTGCCAAAAGAACCAACAGATCTGTGTTAGAAGAAGTGCAGCCAGAGTGCTCCTTGGAGGCCAGGATGACCAAACTTCATCTCTTATACTTCAGACATATTGTCAGGAGGGACCAGTCACTGGAGAAGGATATTATGTTTGGTAAGGTGGAGGGTCAGGGAAAAAGAGGAAGATCCCAGCGAGATGGATTGGCAAAGTGGCAGCATCAATGGGCTCAAGCGTGGCAACAATTGTGAGGTTGGCTCAGGACCGGTCAGTGTTTTGTTCTGTTGTGCATAGGGTCACTATGAGTCGGTACTGACTCGATGGCACCTAACAACAACAACGGCACATGTGCCTTCACCTTACCTTCAATACAACTTGAATATGTTCTTCCTTCTTGATCATATGCTACTTCTTGAAATGGTTGAACATTGACCAATTCTTTTTGGTACAGTGAGCCTATATATTCCTTCCATCTTCTTTTGACCTGCTGTGTGTCATTCAATATTTTGCCCATAGAATTATTCACTATTGCAACCTGAGGCTTGACTTTTTTCTTCTCTTCTTTCAGCTTGAGTTTTCATGAGTGAGTTTTTCCCTTTTGACTTTCTCACTCCAGGTCTTTGCACATTTCATGATAAAACTTTATTTTCTCGAGCAGCCCTTTGAAATGTTCTGTTCAGCTTTTTTTACTTTCTCATTTTTTCCATTCATTTTAGCTTCTCTACACTCCAGAGCAAGTTTCAGTCTCTTCTGATATTCATTTTGATCTTCTTTTTACTTTGTATCTTTTTAATGACCTTTCCCCCCTTATATATGATGTTCTTGATACCATTGAAATGATGCGTTTGAATTGTCATCTAGGTTTGCACGGAATACAAATTGAAATATTTCAAAAAACTAATGCAGCCCTGAAGGCCCTCACTCATGTATACCAAGAAATTTGGAAGACATGATAACATCATGATAAGCAGACAAAAGATAGAAGTTGTCAAAGATTTCATTTTACTTGGTTCGACAACCAATGTGAGACAATTAACTGGAAGATATCCATATTTGTGCCATTTCCCAAGAATCATGATCCAATGGAATGTGGAAATCATTGGACAATATCATTAATATCCCATATAAGTAAAATTTTGCTGAAGATAATTAAAAAAGGATTGCAGCAGTACATTGCCAGGGAACTGCCAGAAATTTCAGCTGGATTCAGTAGAGGACATGGAACTAGGGATATCATTGCTGATGTCAGATAGAACTTGGCTGAAAGCAGAGAATACCAGAAAAATGTTTACTTGTGCTTTACTGACTGTTGGGTTTGTATATTTATTTATTGTTGATTTTTGAGAGTTCTTTATATATTTTGAAAACAAGTTTTTGTCAAATATATGATTTGCAAAAATTTTTTCCTTATTTATGGCTTTTTTCTCTAGCAGTATTGTTTAGGGGATAAACAAACAAAAATTTGATTAAATTCAGTTGATCAATTTCTTTTATTGATTGTACTTTTGGTGTTGTATCAAAGAACTCTTGCCTAATTCATTGTTATGAAGATTTTCTCCTAGAAGTTTTATATTTTTAGATTTTATATTTCGGCTTACAATCCATTTTTTTAGTTAATTTTTGCAAATGATTTAAGGTATAGATTGAAGTTCCTCTTCCCCTTCTTCTTCTTTTTTTCCATTATGTGTGGAGTTGTAGAATAAGCACTGGACTGCTAACCTCAAGGTCTTCAATGAAACCTACCTGCCTCTCCTTGGACACCCTATACAGGGCTGCTATAAGTCAGAATCAACTTGAAAGCACTTAACAGTAGCTGTCTTATTGTCACCACTTGTTGAGAAGACTGTGGCCGTCTTCATTAAAGTGATTTTGTTAAAAATTGGTTGACCATGTTTATGGGTGTCTATTACTGGTGAATGGATAGACACACACACACAAGGTCAATGGAACAGAATAGAAAGCCCAGAAATAGGAATAGATATACACTGGTGGGGAGTATGTGGGAGAAAATGTAGACGAGGCAGGAAATGTTGGAGGATTTTCAGGGGAAACCAGTCCATATGGGGCAAGAGTTAGCCAGTACAAGAGAATGGGCAGAAACTACAGGTCATTTTAGCCTTGGGAAAATCATGGGTAAAAGCTAGAGATGGCAAGAGAGACATGGATGGATAATGGTATGATTCACAGATGGTGAGAACAGAGTGTTAGAGACAGTGTGGAAATCATCTAAAGTGATGTGATGGTTAATTTCCTTTGCCAATTTATCTAGGCTATGGTGCCCAGTTGTTTGGCCAATCACAAATCTAGAGGCTGCTATAAAGATATTTACATGTGATTAATATTGTGTGGCACTGTGGGCTAATGTGTCAGACTGCAAAGTCATTTGAACTGCAAAGATGGGTGGTTCAAGCTCACCAGTTGCTCCTTGGAAACCCTATACAG
>NW_006408538.1:5957773-5962869 GCF_000296735.1 Chrysochloris asiatica
TAGCCTACAGCACCACATGAGGACTCAGCATTATGGACTGAAACTAGCCATTTTGAATCTGAAAATCATATGGTTTACTATGTTGGGAACTACAAATTGAAGAAGAATGGCATCACATTTATCATCAAAAAGAACATTACAAGATTTATCCTTAAGTCTAATGTTGTCTGTGAAAGGAGAATATTCAAAATCTGTGCATCAACCACTAAACCCAGTAATGATAAAATTTAAGAATTCTACCAACTTTATCAGTCTGAAACTATCACATGAGCAATCAAGATGTTTTGATGATTGCTGTGGTTGGAATGCAAAGGTTGGAAACAAAAAGGAAGGATCAGTAGTTGGAAAATATGGCCTTGGTGAGAGGAACTCTGCTGGAGATTGCATGATAGAGCAAAACCAATGACTTCTTTACTGCAAATATCTTTTGTAAAACAACTTAAAGAAGACCGTACACATGGATCTAATCAGATGAAATATACAGAAATCAAATTGATTACATCTGTGGGAATGGTGCTGTAGCATAAGCACTAGACCACAAGGTCAGTTTGAATTGCAAGGTCGGCAGTTTAAACTCACCAACTGCTCCTTGGAATCCCTGTACAGGGTTGCTATAGGGCAGAACCGACTTGACGGCACTTAACCAAAACAACAACAACATTTACGGAGAAAGACAGTGGGAAAGCTCCATATCTTCAATCAAAACAAGGTCAGGGGCAGATTATGGAATAGATCATCAGTTGTTCGTATGCAAGTTTAGGCTGCAGCTGAAGAAAATTAAAATAAGTCCACAAGAGCCAAAATATGACCTTCAACTTATTCCACCTGGATTTAGAGATCATTTCTAGACAGGTTTGATGCACTGTACACTAACAACCAAAGAGAAAGAGTTGTAGGATGACATCAAGAACAACATACAGGAAGAAAGTAAAAGGGCATTAAGAAGACAAGAAAGAAGAAAAAGAACAAAATCGATGTTAGAAGAGACTCAGAAACTTGCTCTCCAGCATAGAGATGCTAAAGAAAATGGAAGAAATGAGGAAGTAAAAGAATTGAACAGAAATTTTCAAAGGGCAGCTCGAGAAGACAAAGTCAATATTATAATAAAATGTGCAAAGATCTGCAGTTAGAAAACTAATAGGGAAAAATACACTCAGTATTTCTCAAGCTGAAAATACACTCAATATTTCTCAAACTGAAAATACACTCAATATTTCTCAAACTGAAAATACGCTCAATATTTCTCAAGCTGAATGAACTGAAGAAAAAATTCAAACCTCTACTTGAAATATTGAAGGATTCTATGGGAAAAATATTGAATGATGCAGAAAGCCTCAAAAGAAGATGGATGGAATACACAGAGTCAATGTATCAAAAAGGAATGGTTGATGTTCAGCCATATCAAGAGGTAGCATATGACCAAGAGCCAGTGATACTGAAAGAAGATGACCAAGGTGCACTGAAGGAATTGGCAAAGAACAAGGCACCAGGAATTGATGGAATAAAAATAGAAAAATTTCAACAAAATGATGCAGTACTGGAAACACTCATTCTTCTATGCCAAGAAATTTGGAAGGCAAATACCTGTCCAGCTAATTGGAAAAGATCCATATTTGTATCCATTCCAAAGAGAGGTGACCCAGAGGAATGCGGAATTCATTGGACAGTATCATTAATACCATATGCAGGTAAACTTTTGCTAAAGATAACTCAAAATGGCTGTGACTGTGCACTGCCAGAGAACTGTCAGAGGTTCAAGCCAGATTCAGATGAGGATGTGGAACCAGGACTATAATTGCTGACGTCTGATGCCTCTTGGCTGAAAGCAGAGAATTTCTGAAAGATGTTTACATGTATAAAGGCTTTTGACTGTATGGATAATGACGAAGTGTGGACAACACTGTGAAGAATGGGTATTCCAGAACACTTAATTGTGCTCATGGGGAACCTGTACATAAACAAAAAGGCTGTCATTCAAACAGAACAAGGATACACAGAATAGTTTAAAATCAGAGAAGGTGTTCACTTAAGTTGTCTTCTTTCACCATATTTATTTAATCTGTATGCTGAGCAAATAATCCGAGAAACTGGATTATTTGAAGAAGAATGTGGCATCAGGACTGGAGGAATATTGATTAACAAGCTGTGTTATGATGTTACATATATATCATATGTAACAAAATATCAAAGTGTCAAAGATGATATAACCTTGCTTGCTGAAAGCAAAGAGGACTTAAAATACTTACTGATAAAGATCAAAGACCACAACCTTCATTGTGGATTGCATTTCAATATAAAGAAAACAGAAACCCTCACAACTGGACTACTAAATTACATCATGATAAGTGGAGAAAAGATTGAAGTTGTCAAAGACTTCATTTTGCTTGGGTCCACTATCAAAGCTTATGGAAATTGTTGTTGTTAAGTGCTGTCAAGCCAGTTCCGATGCATAGAGACCCTTTGTAATGTTTCTGAGGAGTGGCTGGTGAGTTTGAACAACTGATCTTGTGGTTCAAACCGACCTTGACGTCTAGTGCTTATCCTACAGTGCCACACCAGGACTCCATATGGAAACAGCAGTCAAGAAATCAAATGAATTATTGCATTAGGTAAATCTTCTGCACAATAACTCTAAAGTGTTCAATGTGGTTATGTGCCGTGGAGTCGGTTCCAACCCATAGCAACCCTGTACAGGGTTTCCAAGGCTGTAAATCTTTGTTGTTGTTTAGTGCCGTCGAGTCGGTTCCTACACATTGTGACCCTGTACAGGGTTTTCGAGGCTGTAAATCTTTACGGGAGCAGAAAGCCTCATCTTTCTCCCGCGGAGCGGCTGGGAGTTTCGAACTGCTAACCTTGCAGTTCGCAGCCCAATTTGTAACCACTATGCTACCAGAGCTCCTTAAAGTGTTCAATAGCAAAGGTGTAAATTTTAGGACTAAGGTGCGCCTAACCCAAGTCATGATATTTCATTAGCCTCATAAGCTTGTGAAAGTTGATAATGAATAAGGAAGACTGTGATGCTTTTGAATTATAGTTTTGGAGAATATTAAAAGCATCACAGACTGCCAGAAGAACAAACAAATCTGTGTTGGAAGAAGTACAGCCAGAATGTTCTTTAGAAACCATGATGGCAAGGTTTCATCTCTCGGATTTTTGGCATATTATCAATAAGGACCAGTCCCTGGAGAAGGACATTTGTTATTGTTATTATGTGCTGTGGAGTCGGTTCCGACTCATAGCGACCCTGTACAAGGTTTCAGAGGCTGTAAATCTTTACGGGAGCAGAAAGTTTCATCTTTCTCCCGCGGAATAGTTGGTAGTTTCGAACTGCTGACCCTGAGGTTAGCAGCCCGATTCGTAACCACTACGCTACTAGAGCTCCTTATGCTAAGTAAAAAGAGACATTATGCTAGGTAAAATGAAGGGTCAGCTAAAAAGAGGAAGACTCCCAACAAGTTGGATTGCTACAGGGGCAGGATCGGGGGCTCAGGCGCAGCAGTGATCGTGAGGATGATGTAGGACTGGGCAGTGTTTCGTTCTATTGTGTGTAGGGTCTTTATGTGTCAAAACCGACTAGATGGCACCTAACATCAAAAACAACAAGTGGTGTGTGTTTCTTTCAAGAGTACGGTGAGTAAATTCATTTCAGAGGAGGCAAGTAGTATGAGCCCAAATCCACATTCAGTAATTCTCTTTTGTCATTGTATCCGTTCTTTTATCTGTAAAGAGGAAGTCTGACTTCTCAAAAGAGCTGACTTCAATCCTAGTTGATCAGTGACTCCCCAGAGGGGACTGACTATCAGCCCTGTACAGGGTTTCCGAGGCTGTAAATCTTTATAGGAGCAGAAAGCCTCATCTGTCTCCCGCAGAAAAGCTGGTAGTTTCAAACTGCTGACCATGAGATTACTAACCTGATTCATAACCACTACGCTACCAGAGCTCCTTATTTATAGGTACCCGTGTGAAGTGCAGTCTGTTCTTTTCTCCCTTGAGCCTTGGACTCTGTAATAACACTTGTTGTGTCATGCTGCACTTCCAGGCACACACCTGCAGATGGCAGTAAGACCTAGGCTCGTGGAGCTGAAACCGCCCTGTGCATAGTCTTCAATGCAGCTCTAATATTGCAGCAATTTCAGTGTCTGCATAACAGCCGCTTTGTTTTTTTTTTCTACCCTAGCCCTGACAGTAATATTCTCTAAGACTTTTGGAATCAAACCTGCCAAATAGAGTGTAACATGTTTTCTAATCACTTGGGCCACATTTCCCATTCTGAATGGGTGTTGGTTTCAGTGGGGATGTTTTTTGCGGCTGTGGATCATTG
This sequence comes from Chrysochloris asiatica, assembly GCF_000296735.1. Taxonomy (NCBI): domain Eukaryota; kingdom Metazoa; phylum Chordata; class Mammalia; order Afrosoricida; family Chrysochloridae; genus Chrysochloris; species Chrysochloris asiatica. Next base: position 5,962,095 of record NW_006408538.1, read on the forward strand.
AGAAGATGCTACCGATTTGCTCTGGTAAGTTGAAGAAATAGCCATACATGTGGCATGATATGAAAAAAAGGACAAATGCAGGAGAAATCCTGGAGGCAGGCAACGAGGGACAAGAGGCAGGGCTGGTGGGGAGGATTGCAAGCAAGGTGCTAGCCTGCGCCGCACCTTAGTTAGGTAAGTATCTTCCTCAGAAAAGAATCCTCCAGCAGTGCCTTTTACTTCTAGGACTTCTTTAGGGAGGAAATAGCTTTTCAGGGAGCCCAAATGTTACTTCGTTTGGAAAGTCAGCTTGCGAATGGCTGGCCTCTCGATGTTGTTATTGTTAGGTAACCATCAAATCGGTTCTGACTCATAGTAACCAAAGTCCAAGCAAATACTGCCTGGTCCTAGCCCATCCTCACATTGTTGCTATGTTTGAGCCCACTGTTGGAGACATGGTGTCAATCCATCCCATTGGGCGTCTTCCTTCTTTTCATTGACACTCTACCAAGCATGAGGTCCTTCTGCATGGACTGGTTACACCTGATAACCTGTCCAAAGTGCGTGAGATGAAGTCTTCCCAACCTTGCTTAGAAGGAGAATTTTGACTGTATTTCTTCCAACACAGATTTGTACATTCCTCTGACAGTTCGTGGTGTATGATATTGTTATTAGCCAATATTATAATTCAAAGACATCAGTTTTTCCTTATTCATGGTCCAGGGTTTGCAAGCATATGAGGCAATTGAAAATACCATGGATTCGGTCACCTTCATCATCAAAGAGACTTTAAAAA
>NW_006408538.1:5963187-5965885 GCF_000296735.1 Chrysochloris asiatica
GGCTGTAGTCTTTGATGGTCATTAGTATTTCAAATACTCTTTACTTTAAACAAGCAGGATTTTGTTGTTTGTATATCAGAGGTTGTTAATGAGAGTTCTTCCAATACTGATGTTGTTGTTCATACAGTTCAACATCTTAGACTATTTGCTCATCATGCAGATTGAATAAATATGATGAAAGGATACAACCTTGATGGATACCTTTGTTCTGTTTGAATGACTGTCTCTTGGTCTGTGTACAGCTTCTCAATGCTCACAAGTGTTCTGGAATCCATTCTTCACCATGTTAGCCGCAGTTTGTTATGATCCACACAGTTGAATGTCTTTGCAGAGTCAATAAAGCACAAACAAACATCTTTCTAGTATTCTCTACCTTTAGGGAAGCTTCATTTGCTATCAGCCATGAAATCCCTTGTTCCACACCACGTTCTGAAACTGGTTGGCATTTTTGGCAGTTCCCTATTGATGCATCCATTTTTTAATTTGCTTCAGCATAATTTTCCTTGTGTTTGGTAATAATGAGATTGCTCAATAATTTTCACATCCTGTTGGGTCACTTTCTTTGGAATCAGCACAAATATGTTTTTTCTCCAGTCATTTGTCTTCCAAATTTCTTGGCACAGTTGAATGAACACTTCGAGTATTGTATCGGTTTGTTGAAATATCTCAGTTGGAGTTCTGCCAATTCCTGGAGCCTTGTTTTTCACAAATACATTCAATGTAGCTTGGTTTTCTTCCTTCTACCACCAGTTCTCGATCATATGCTACCTTCTGAAGTGATTTCACACAAGGACTCTATATTCCTTCCACTTAAAAAAATATATTTATTTATTTTTTCTCTTAGGTTTCATTGTATTTTTTTTTAAAGTTTATATTTTGAATTATGAGGGTTTACTTGGGAGAACATCAGTTTTGCATTCATCCTATTATATTTTGTTTCATTACAATGATTACAATCCCTCCATGCATCATCAAATAATCAAAGGGTACACCCTACAGGTCCACCCCCCCGCCCCCGACCGTCAGTGCACAGCCTCTCTCCCTCCATAAGTCCAGTGTCCCCAGCTGCTCCATCTGTCCACGTCATCATCTCTGTCTTCATCCCTGGCATCACTGCTTCTCTGGGTAGGGTCCCGCTCTCCACTCATTTCGCTTGATTGTCCCAGAGACCTCTGCTCCTGGGCTCTAAAATCAATCACTCCCCTCCTTCTGTCAAAAAACATCTACCTCTTTATTCTTATCGTCACAGTCAGTCCTGATGGCAGTTATTCATTATTGTACCACAAGAGTCTTATCCCCATTTCCTTTCACCAGCTCGGTCCCAACAGATGGCAAATCATTCAGTGCCGGTTCTACCTATCCGTACCCCATCAAGAGGCTCCCTCTTGAAAGCTTGTAAGCCAGTCACTTCTTTCCTTTATAGGCACCCCCATTTTGGGTAGCCAATATCTAAGTTGCCCATCCCTTCAACCCGGTATACTGAGGGGGTGGGAGTGATCCTCGCTGTAAAGATTTGTTCTCTTTTTTGAGCTACTACATCCATTAGTATAGGTAAAGTTCATCAAATGATAGTGGATTACTCTTTTCTGCCCTCTTCTTTCTTCTTCTAGTCGAGTTCTGATCATCCAGCCATCGAAGATAGGTTAAGTGGGTACATCTGCAATTATGGGTGTTCTTATGCATCTCCCCTCACTTCATATCAGCTGGATGCTTGACTCTCCACTTTAGTCCTCTGTGGCCATGTCACTGCCTCTGGGCCCAAGAGTCCCCAGGTTTTGCCATACTGCTGGCCATCTAGGTCTCCACCCAGGTTCACAGGGGCCTATTGAATGTGGTCATACTTAGCTCCCAACTTCATTGCTGTTTTTTCCCCCCTTTTCCCCTTATCTGTGACCAGTGTGGTCACCAGCCAGACCACATTCTTGCTCGTGTAGTCCCCTTGAGACTTAGTCTTGGAAGGGAGTTTGCTCTGAGGAGACCCAACCACTTGCCTGATGGCTCCCAGGCGAACAGCTTACTTGTTCTTGTAGTAATCAATCATACTGCCATTATTGTTTCAGATTTTTCCTGCTGGTCTTTCTTTCATGAAGTATCTTCTGTTCTTCTAGTCTTTCCAGGCTGGTCTAATCATCCTTTCCAGTGGAAATTTCCCACCTCAGACAATTCTGGATGGGGTTCTGGATTCCACCTATGATCTTAGGCAACGCAAAGGCTCCATAGGAAGCCTCCCTCACTGGGCAACTTCTAGGCCCCTTTAAGGTATTCCAATCAGTTACAGGCTGAAGACGGACTTACAAGCTTTCTATTGGGATGTTTCTGGCTATGTCTTTCTCTCCCCCTTCAAGTATCTATTTCACAATGGTAGGCATGGGAAACCAAGATTCAAAAGACAGGCAAGCATCTTAACATTATTCCCCCTCTTTTACCTATTCAAACCGTGCCTCAATCCCTGTATCTCAAAGCCCTGTTTTTCCAAGGTTGTGCATACATCATCATTTACTTCTGTCCCACTTAGCCCATGCGAACCTGTCTAACTGTTCTCCCATCAGTCTTGTTCTTCCATTCCCCTCCCCCTTCTTGTGTTTTGCCCCCCTGCACCCCACACCAGCACCCAAGCTATCCTGTGTCTATTCCCTACTCTGTGCTCTATCTTCCTCTCCCTCCCTCCCCTCTTCTCATCCCATACATTCCAGTGATA
>NW_006408538.1:5966470-5967801 GCF_000296735.1 Chrysochloris asiatica
TTCATCCATGTTATGTGGTGACTTGTAGCTTCCTTTGTGTTTTTCAAGGTAGCATAGGACTCCATTGTGTGTATGTACCACAGCTTGTTTATCCATTCTTCAATTGATGGACACTTAGGCTGTCTCCATCTTTTCACTATTGTAAATAGTGCTGCTATGAACATTGTGTGCATATATCTACTCATGTTATGGCTCATATTTCTTATGGGTAAATACCAAGTAGAGGAATTGCTGGATCATAAGCTATTTCTATTTCCAACTTTCTGAGGAAGTGGCATATTGCTTTCCAGATGGGTTGGGTCACTTTGTAATCCCATCAACAATGTAGGAGGGTCCCAGTCTCTCCTCATTCTCACCAGCATTTATTGTCCTCTACTTTTTTGATCTTTGCTGTTATTGCTTGTGTGAGGTGATATCTCATTGTTTTGATTTGCATCTCTGTAATAGCTAGTGATCGTGAACATTTCTTCATATGTTTGTTGGCTGCCCAGATCTCCTCCTTAGTGAAGTGTCTGTTCATCTCATGTGCCCATTTTTAATTGTGTTGTCTTTTTCTTGTAATGGTGTTGTAGTTTCCTATGTATTTTAAAAATGAGTCCCTTGTCTGATGTGTCATTGCAAAATATTTTTTCCCATTCTGTGGGTTCCCTTTTCACTCTGTTGGTGAAGTCTTTTGATGCACATAAGTTTTTAATTTTCAGTATGTCCCAATCATCTATTTTGTCTACTTTTGTTTGTGTAATTTTCAAAATGTTTGGTAGTCTGTGTATGCCCTGAATTAGAGCCCTCACATTTGTCCCTATGTTTTCATTGATGACCTTCACAATTTTGGTATTCACATTTAGGTCTTTAATCCATGCTGAGTATGTTTTTGTATAGGGCATGAAGTAAAGGTGTTGTTTTAATCTTTTGCATATTGCTTTTCAGTTCTACCAGCACCATCTGTTAAAGTGACTATCTCTTCCCCATGCAATATACCTAGGCACTTTGTCGAAAATCAGTCAGCTGTATGTGCATGGTTTAATTTCTGGATACTTGATTCTGTTCCATTGATCAATGTATCTTCCACTGTGCCAGTACCAGGCTGTTTTGACTCCTGTAGCCATGTAGTAAAATTTGAAATTGGGGAGTGAGAGGCCTCCAACTTTATTCTTCTTCTTAAGCAATGCTTTGCTTAACCTGGGTCTCTTTCATTTCCATACAAAGTTTGTAATTGTCTTTTCCATCTCTTTGAAGAATGTCATTGGAATCTGGATTGGGATTGCATTATATGTGTACATTGCTTTGGGCAGTATTGACATTTTCATGATGTTGAGTCTTCCTATCCAGGA
>NW_006408538.1:5969129-5974004 GCF_000296735.1 Chrysochloris asiatica
AATGATTAAGCTTTAGGGAAAAGCTTGTTCTATTGCCATGACCATCAATACCATGATCTCTTCACTCTCGAAGCTGTCTCATTAGGCCCACCGCTCTCTTTTCTGAAGAGTAGTGATAAAGCAGTGTCCTTGTGTCGAGCCTGTGGAAAGCTGGCCAGCACTTGTTTGAATTGCAACAGTCTTTTAAAGAATGCAGAAGGTTACCGATATCTTGAATTTTTCAGTGCAAGACATAATATTGGGAACTTTAAAAATAAACACATTAGAGTAGAGAATGTCATTCTGTTAAATTGGATTTTGGAAAGAAAACCACTAGCATGAAAGGAGGAAGAAGAGATAAAGTAAATTTACATTTATTGAGCTTCTATGAGTCAGATGTAAAGCTTAATGCTTTATATACAGTGAATCATTTCATCTCTGCCCACTGGTCATCTTTGCAGGTAAGCATTGTCTTTTTTGTTTGGTAATGAGGAAACAAGGGCAGGAGGCTACCTAATTTGCCAAAAGCTTGTAAGTGGAGGACCAGAAATTAGTTAGCTAAATGTAACTGCTGTCCTGTTAGCCTGAGAAAGGCTGGATGGCTTGTGTTGTAGGGCTTTGTGTAGAAAAGAGCACTGATCATAAGCACTGGAAGACCCCATTGTCAAATCCTGTGTGGTCTCGAGCAACTCTTAATCTCTGAATCCCAGTCCCTGAGATATAAAATGAGATGAAAATATTTGCCTTGTGAGATTGGTAAGAGTCAGTGTAGGTGAAAGTGCTCACCATCTGGATTGGCACAACATAGCTGGGATGTGACGAATGTGGCTTAGTCACTAAAAGTTTCTAAGCTGTAAAGTAGCTTGTGTGGAAGAGGTGGCTGGGTTGGTAAAACCTTCAGCCTAACTTTAACCTACCAACCAACCAAACATTAAAACCAAACCAGTGGCTGTCCAGTTGGTTCTGACTTAGGCAACCCTGGATGTGTCAGGGAAGAACCATGTACATAGGATTTTTAGTCACTGTGATCTATTGCCTGGATTGTCTTCCTAGGCATCTCTGGGTGCATTTGAACCATCAATGTTTCTGTTAGTAGCCAAACAGCCATTTGTGCCAACCGGGACAGGCAAGAAAGCTCTTGCTAGAAAAGACTCCCAATGGGTCTTAACTGACTGGGGCAGTATTTTGGTTTTCAAATGAATTATTTTCCCAGCTCAATTCTTTCAGAAACCCATCAATTCAAAAACCAGGAGGAATATTTTGAGCACCTACCCCATGCTGTTGTAAATCTCTGTCTCCAAGGAATTTGACACGCAGTTGTTGAGGGTAAGGCAGACATATGCAAAACAACAGGAGTACTTAAGAGAACAGTATTCATTGTTTTACAAATGATACACTCACCAAGTGAAATTTCAGAGTGCTTGCTTCAGGATGTATGGTAGAAACAAAATGCCCTCTCTCCTTCCAGCCCTGCCCTCTATCCTCTAGTTTTCTTTGGCTTTAATCAGTTTCTTTAGAACTTTCTGGAGAAATTCTATTGTAAACATAGGAACTTTTTCTTTTAACAAAATGCCAATTGAAGAATACTATAGCACTCTTCTGTGCTTTGCTTTTTAAAATTCATACTATATCTCAGATATTGCTTTGTATCAGTGCATATTGATCTCTGTCATTCCTTCTAATGGGATTCCTTTGTATGAATGTACCACACTTTATTTAATGGTCCCTTATCAGTGGTCTTTTAGGTTTTTTCCAGGCTTTTGCTACCTGAACAATGCTGCAATAAATTCTCTTGACAAAGAGCCATAATTAAGGGCTAAATTGTGTGGTTCAGACAGTAAGTGATTCTCATTCACAGTGTGGGTACTAATGGTGCTTTGGATGGGGCAGTTTTTGTTGTGCAAAACTATCTTGCCCACTAAATGATTTTGGTGTTTCTGCTCCTACCAAGTTCCAGTATGTTCCTCACTTTGACAACCCAATATATACCTCTCCATCCCTAAATACCTTCCACGGATGGTATTGCAGAGGGTGGGAATCAGCAAGTGTAGGGAGTTTAAGTTGGAAGTCTTCTGATGGGAAGTGGGGGTCTGAGCAAGACTTTGAAGATTTGCACAGACTGTGGGAACAGCCCTAGAAAAGATCAGAAACCAAGTTGCTTCACTGGGGATACTCTTTTCTCCCTCTCTTTCTTTAAAAAATAGTATTATATTGTGTTTTTGGTAAAAGTTTACACAGTATGTTAGGTTCCCATTCAAAAAACTGTTCAGAGATATTGGTTACATTTTTCATATCGTCTTCTCTCTTGTTGTTAGGTGCCATCAAGTTGGTTCTGACTCAATGCTCCTATGCACAACAGAACCACATACAACCTGGTCCTGTGCCAGCCTCACAATCATTGTTACGCTTGAGCCCATTGCTGTGGCCACTGTGCCCATCCATCTTGTTGGGGGTCATCCTCTTTTTCACTGACCTTCCACTTCACCAAGAATGATGTCGTTCTCCAGGGAGTAGCCCCTCCTGATAACATATCCAATGTATTATTGCCATACCGAAAGGAAGGTTTGCTGCCTGTCCCTATAGTCAATCACAGAGATAGGGAGAGAGCCAATCCAAGCTTTATTAACAGAAATCCAGCATTCTGCAGGACAGGGCGAATAATCTGTCAAGACTGTCCTGTCCATTGCAAAGAACAGGCATGTTATATAGGGTAAGTAAGTTATGTTTGGATGTACACTTATTCTACTTTAACATCAGGATACCATTCTTTGGTAAAAGAAACAATGAGGCAATAATCCTCTTCAAACATTCCACCTTTTAGGGTTGTAGTGGCTTAGCTCCGGAGACAACTATCTTAACTGCCTGCGTGGGCTTAAGCGTGTCCTGTTCTTCTGGGATCACGCAGCCATTAGCGAATTGGTAAACTAACTTTCTCATTTGCAGGGTACTCATTTATTGAGATCTAATGACTAAACTGACTGCGTTCTGTTTTGGTCGGTAGATCCTTGCTATTAGTAATAGAGAGGGAGTCTTGTCTTCCTGGCTTCTAAAGAGCATTCTGGCTGTACTTATCCAACTCAAATCTAACTTCTCTCTGACACCTACTGTTTTACTCACCAGAGACGTAGTGAATTGTTGGTAAAACTTACTGGTTTGGCAAGTAGTTTTTAGTCTCTAATGTGGTCCTGGAATACATCTTGGACCTTGCTTTAGCTTCTTCCTCTAGGCTGTCATGTGGTCCTGGAACCACAGAGACCACCTATTTGTTGAGGCACTCGCCTGATGATCAAATGCACCAACTGAGCAGGAAGAGACACTGATCTACCCGGATGGGCCCACTAACCAGGTTTAGGACAAAGTGCCCAACGATTAACTTTTGCTCTGCTATTTCTGCACCAGTGAATCACATAGTCTTAGAAAGCTGAAGCTGGATGAGACATTTTATGTCATTTATTCCCCTTTGATCAGAGAGGGGGAGTCTGCCTAAATGGACACATCAGTGTTCACCTGAGTGGGGTTATGGACAAGGGGAAAAGACAAAGCTAGACGGCTGTGAGGGATTCCATGCCAAGGGAAAAATGATCTCCAGCAATGGGTTCCTAACTGGGTTTTGCAACAGATTTAATTCGGAGGAAAATTGAAAAAAATATATTCCTAGGGATCTTGGTAAGGCACTGTAGGATAAACCCTATACTGCTAAATGCATGGTTGGAGGTTCAAACCTACCAGTCACTCCTTGGAAACATTACACAGGGTTGTTATGAGTCAGAACCAACTTGCTGGTACTTAACAACAGCACAATAACAAGCTTCAACTAGATCAAAGAAATTAGAATCTGTAGGATTAGGGCCTGGGGTTTGAATTCTTGTTATGATGGTCAGGTGATTCCTATGCCTAGTTGTAGCCAAACAATCACTGGTGATCTGTTGTTATTGTTGTTAAGTGCCTGGAAGTCCCTCCAACTCACAGCTCCCCTATATAGAGTTGCTGAGGCTTTAAATCTTCAAGGGAGCAGGAAGCCTCAACCACAGACCCTGTGATTCTGGGCCCAGTGCTTATTGTATGAAACCTCTGCATTCCATAGATCTAAAGAGACTCTAATAAAATGTTTCCCACATCACAAAAAGAACTGTTAGAGTTGCTTGTAGTACTGTTTTGTGGGCTTCTGTCCTATTGGTAAAGAGAGTAATAAAATATGCTAGGTTGTTAATTATATTGGCATTTATTCATTCAGATATGTTCCCAAAAGTTATTAAAAGTCAGATTAGGTTTGAGGCTCACTGACCTTTGAGAAGAGCATGGCTTCAAACAGCTAAAAGGAAAAAGAAGGAAAAAGGAAACGTCTATTTCAAAGGTTAAACGGAGCATGCTCAGCTGAGATCTCTAGCTTACAGAGTTTATTTGTCATTATGAATGAGAGTTTTCTGTATTTGGAATATCATGGCAAATGTCTTAAAATTAAGGAACCAATTAAATATGAACCATGGAATGGGTGGATAATGAATAAGGAAGACCAGAAAAGATTCTATGTATTTGAATTATAGTTTTGGGGAAGAATATTGAAAATTCCAAGAACTGCCAGGTTCTGAAAAAATATGAGAGTGGAATGGGTATTCTGGAAAAAGATATGATCCAACTCTTCCTAGACTGGAGTCTTTTCTGGTTGAGCTTACCCACACCCTGTTGCCACTGAGTTGGTTCAGACTCGTGACTGTCCCAAGTGCTACAGAGTACGACTGCTCCATTAGGTGTTTTCTTCCCAATTACATATGTTTAAAACAAATCTACCACTGTTTACGAACTCCTGGTGTGGCGCTGTGGCTTAATTCACTGGACTGCAAAGTTGGTTTGAACTGAAAGGTTGGCAGTTTAAGCTCACCAGCTGCTCCTCAGAAA
>NW_006408538.1:5975113-5984097 GCF_000296735.1 Chrysochloris asiatica
TTGTTGTTAAGTGCCATTGAGTTGGTTCTGACTCATAGCGACCCTATATAGGGTTTCTGAGGAGCGGCTAGTGAGTCTGAACTGCTGATCTTGCAGTTCAAACTGACTTTTCGGCCTAGTGCTTTATCCTATAGCACCATAATATCAATGTATGTGTGTGTATATTTGCAGTATGAAAAATACATATGTAGGAATATCCAGTGACAAACTTCTACAGGCATACCTGGGAAATATATTACGGGGTTGGCTCTAAATCACCACAGTAAACTGAATAAAGTAAGTCACATGAATTATTTGGTTTCCCTGTGCATATAAAAGTTATGTTTACACGATAGTGTAATTTACTAAATGTGCCATAGCATTATGTAAAAGTTTGAAATCTTGTGAGAATTACCAAAATGTAACACAGAGACATGAATTGAGCACAAACTGTTGAAAACATAGTACCAACAGGCTTGCTTGATGTAAGATTTCCACAAATTTTCAATTTGTAAAAAAAAGCAAAACCTGGGAAGCACAATATATTTGCAGCATAGGTGAGTACATACATAGAAATAGTCCCTGTCTAACCTAAATTTATTTATTTATCAGAAACCTGGTACAGGGTTGCTATGAGTCACACAGCCATCATCACCCTCCAGTCACACAACCCTGATACAGAGTTGCTATGGTACACAACCATCATCACCCTCTAGTTAGACATATTGTATTAGTAAAATCTGCTGCAAAAAGACCTCTTTAAACATTAAACAGCAAAGATGTCAGTTTGAGGACTAAGGTGTGTGTGACCAAAGATATGGTATTTCCAGTTGCTTCTTAATTCATGTGAAAGTTGGATAATGAATAAGGAAGACCAGAGAAGATTCTATGTATTTGAATTATAGTTTTGGGGAAGAATATTGAAAATTCCATGAACTGCCAGGATAACAAATGTCTAGAAAGAAGTACAGTCAGTTTGCTCCTTGTCAGGAGGAAGCAGTTCCTAGAGAAGGACATCACGCTTGGTAGAGTGAAGATCCTGCCTGCTTTATGTTCTGGAGTAGTGTGAACAGGATTCGTGTCAAGTCTTCTCTGAATATTTGATAGAATTTTCCAGTGAAGCTGTCCGGGACAGGGTATTGTTTTTTTGCTGTTGGAAATTTTTTTTTTTTTTTATGACCCCAGTTTCTTCTTTTATTATCTATTGTTGTTAAGGACAGTGGAGTCCATTCGGACTCGTAGTGACCCTACACAGGGTTTCAGAGGTTGTAAATCTTTATGGGAGCAGAAAGCCTTATCTTTCTCCCATGGAATGGCTGGTAGTTTCGAACTGCTGACCCTGAGGTTAGCAGCCCAATTCGTTATTATAGGTCTATTCAAAATATCTACCTCAGTTTGTGTTAATCTAGGTAGGTTGTGTGTTTCTAGAGATTTGTCCTTTTTTTCCAAGTTTTCAAATTTGTTGTAGTATAATGTTTCATAACATTCTGCTGCGATCCTTATGTATCTCAGTTGGATCTGTTGTAATATCACCCATGTCATTTGTTATTTTCATAATTTGGATCTTTTCATTCATCGGTTTAGACAGTGGGCTATCTATTTTATAGAGCCTTTCAAAAAATCAACTTCTTGTTTTGTTGATTCTTTCTATTGTTTTTCTGTTTACAGCTTCATTTATTTTCACCCCAATATTTATTTTATAACATCTTCATTTAAATAACATCCATACAAATGGAGAAAAGAGTGAATTTGTCAATGAATTCATTTTGCTTGGCTCAGCCTTCAACACTCATGGAAGCAGAAGTCAAGATATCAAAGGACGTATTGTAATGGGCAAATGTGTTGCACAAGACCCTTTTAAAGTGTTGAAGAGCTAAGATGTTACTTTGAGGACTAAGGTGCACCTGATACAAGCCATGGTATTTTCAATAACCTCATATGCACGTGAAAGTTGGATACTGAATAAGGAAGACCGTAGAAGAATTGATGCATTTGAGTTATGGTGTTGGAAGAGAATAACCATGAACTGCCCAAAGAACAAACAGATCTGTGTTGGAAGAAGTGCAGCCAGAGTGCTCCTTGGAAGCCAGGATGGCCAGACTTTGTCTCTCATACTTTGGACATACTATCAGGAGGGCCCAGTCACTGGAGAGGGATATCTTGTTTAGTACAGGGGCAGAGAAAAAAGAAGAAAATCCCCAACGAGATGGATTGGCACTGTGGCAGCATCAGTGAACTCAAATGTATCAACAATTATGAGGTTGGTTCAGGATCGGGCAGTGTTTTGTTCTGTTGTGCGTAGGGTCATTATGGGTAGGTAACAACAACAACAACAATCTTTATTTCCTTTCTTCTTGTGACTGTGGGGTTTTTTTTTCTGCACTTTTTCTGTTTATTTGAATTCTTGAGTTAAGCTGGTGAATCTTTCTTCTTTTTTGATGTGTGCTTGTATTATTCCTTTGAGCATTGTTTTTGTCATTGTGTAAATATTTTAGTATGTTATATTTCATTCTCATTTGATGGTAGGATTTGTCTACATTTAAAATTTTAGTTTCTTATATTACTCAGTGGTTTAAAAATAAGGTATTATTCAGTATCCCTGTATTTGAGTTTTCCGATTTTTTCTTCCTTTTCCTGATTTTATAGTGTTAGAGTCCTGGTGTAGTGCTGTAGGATAAGCACTGGATTGCTAACTGGTAGGTCAGTGGTTCAAATGCATCAGCTGCTCCTCTAAAATAATATTCAGAGGATTTTAGAGTTGCACCTGACTAAAAGGTACCTAATAACAACAACAGTTTTATACCGTTCGGATCAGAGAAGAGGTTTTGCCGGTTTTTGCATTTCTTAATTTATGGAGTTTGCTCTGTGTCCTTAAATATTGTCTATTCTGGAAAATGATTGATCTGTGCTGGAGAATGATGTGTACTGTTCTGTATATTTTTATGAGGATAAATTGGTTGATTGTATAATTTAGATCTTCTGTATTTTTGTTCAGTTTCCTTCTAGTTGTTCTATCATCAGTGACAGAGCTCCAAAATACATAAAACAAATGTTAACAAAATAGAAAACAGGAAAGTAATAGGAAGTTCTACCATAGTAGTGGAGTCCTGGTGTGGTGCTGTAGGATAAGCACTGGAGAAGGTTGGTTTGAACCACAAGGTAGGTGATTCAAACTTGTCAGCCACTCCTCAAAAACCCTATACAGGGTCACTATGAGTTGGAATAGACTCCAAGGCACTTAACAACAACAACAACAAAACAATAATGTTGTTGTTGTTAAGTGCCGTTGAGTCGGTTCCGACCCATAGCGACCCTGAACAGGGTTTCTAAGGTGTAAATATTTACGGGAGCAGAAAGCCTCATCTTTCTCCTATGGAGCAGCTGGTAGTTTTGAACTGCTGACCTTGCGGTTTGCAGCCCGGTTCGTAACCACTATGCTACCAGACACCTTAATAGTAGGAGATTTTAACACACCACTTTGAAAACAAAAAACCCTCACAACAATAACAACACCACCAAATCCCTAAATCCCTAAACTCTGTTTACTGTGCAAGGTATGAGGCTAAAATTTTAGTATAGAATCCCATTTAAACAACGAAAGAAAGTCATCCACAAAGAACCTTCATAGAAATGTTAATTTGAGGCTGTGTACATGCTGAAGATAGGGAGCTGGGGGCATTGCTAGCAGCTTTGTGGTCTCCAAGCTGGTGTGGAGAAACAGTAAGCTTGGAAGACCACTATAGCCAAGTACATCCTGGTGGGCCGCATGACCGTGCACAAAGTGGTTTCCAGAGAGCTTGGCTCTGTCTCCAACATTCACCATACTTTGATTTTTAACCTATTCATTTCTTTGTGTCTAAGATATGTTTCTTGTAGGTCAAATATTGATGAATGGTTCTTGTTTTGTTTTTAAAAAATCTGTTCTGCCACTCTCTGTCTCTTGGTGGGTACTGTTAAACCACTTACATGCAGTGTGATCATTGATGGATATGAATCGTTTACTGTCATTTAGTTAAGATTTTGTGTCTGTGCTGTTGCCTATTTCTTTGTTCTGTGTAATTTTCTGTGATGAATTTTTTTAGTTTGTTTATTGGTTGTTCTTTCATTTTTGTTTATTTTGTTTTTCTTGTTGTTATGTGCCGTCAATTTGCCTCTGACTTATAGTGACCATATGCACACTAGAATGAAATGCTACTCGATCTTGCACCATCCTCTGAACTACTGTTCTGTTTGAGCCCAATGCTTCTGCCACTGTGTCAATCCATCTCCTTGGAGGACTTCCTCTTTTTAGTTGTCTGCCACTTAATCAACATGAACACTTTCTCCTGGACTGGTTCCTCCTGAAAACATATACAAAGTATGAGAGACCAAGTCTCGCTATCCTCCCTCCTAAAGAGCCTTCTGCCTGTACTTCTTCCAGACAGATTTCTTAGTTCTTCTGATTCAGGATAGTTCCAATATTCTTCACCAACATCATAAACGAAGTGCATCTATTCGTCAGTAGTCTTTCTTACCCATTGTCCAGCTTTCATATGCCTATGAAACCATTCAAAATATCATTGCTTGGGTTAGGTGCACCTTAGTCCTCAAAGTCACATCTTTGCTTTTTAAGACTTTAAAGATGTCTTTTGCCACAGATTTGTCCAATGCAAAATGTCATTTGATTTCTTGACTGCTTCTTCCATGAGGGTTCATTGTGGATGAAGCAAAATGAAGTCTTCTACAACTTCAATCTTTTCTTCATGTATCATGATGTTATTTATTGGTCCAGTTGGTGAGGATTTTTGTTTTCTTTTACATTGAGGTGTAATCCATGCGGAAAGCTATAATTTTTGTTCTTCATCAGTAGATATTTCAAGTCCTCTTTGCTTCCAGCAGGAAGGGTTGGGTCATCTGTATATCTTTGGTTGTTAATGAGTCTTCCTCCAATTTTGATGCCATGTTCTTCTTCATACAAACCAACTTCTTGAATGATTTGATCAGCATACAGATTGAATAAGTATGGTGAAAGGATACAACCCTGGCACATATCTTCCTTGATTTTGAATGTTTTATTATCCTCTTGTTCCGTTCTAATGACTGCCTCTTTGTTTATATACAGGATCTTCATCATCACAACTAAGTGTTTAGGAATTCTCATTCTTTGCAATGCTATCTATAGTTTGTTATGACCCAAAAAGTCAAATGTCTTTGCAAAGTCAATAAAGCACAAGTAATGTCTTTCTGGTAATATCTGTTTTCAACCAAGATCCATCTGACAGCAGCAATGATATCCCTTGTTTATCGTCCTCCTTTGAATCTGGCTTGAGTTTCTGTTGATGTACTGTTGCAGCTGTTTTTGACTTTTGTTAAGCAAAAGTTGTATATTATATTAATGATATTGTTAATTGATATCTGCATTCTATTCGATCTCCTTTCTTTGGAATGGGCACATACACGGATCTTTTCTAATCAGGTGACCAGGTAGTTGTCTTTCAAATTTCTTGACATGGAAAAGCGAACACCTCCAACACTGCATCAATTTGTTGAAACAAACAATTTGTATTGTCAATTCCTGGAGTCTTGTTTTTCACCAATGACTTTAGTGTAGCTTGTACTTCTTCCTTCAATACCATCTGTCCAAATATGCATGCCACCAAACTATTACCCCACAGCCTTCTTTACTCAGTTATTTTTGGTGATTGTGTGCTGTGAAGTTGGTTTTGACACATACTGACCCTGTATAGGGTTTCTGAGGCTGTAAATCTTTATGGGAGCAGAACGCCTCATTTATTTTTCCCCCTGGGGAACAGTTGATAGTTTTGAACTGCTGACCTTGAGGTTAGCAGCCCGACTCATAACCACTATGCTTTCAGATCTCCTTCTCTACTCAGCTGGGTTCAGTAATTCATTTCAATGGCCACATAGGACTCAGACACAATACTCATAGTTATGGAGATTCTTAGAGAAGTTAACAGGTCAGAAATGTTCAAGAATTGTTTTCCAGCTTCAGCAGGTCAGCAAATCTAGCTTCCCCAATGTAGTGACTTGAGGTACCCCATTCTATAAGGAATTTTTCTGCCCAAAGTCACTTAGCCTTATTTGCTCTGTGGGCTTGGAAACCCAATGCTATTTCATGTTCTGGTTCTTGGTAATGATGCAGCTTCTTCTTTAACAATTCCAGTATTCAGCTTTTTATTTCTTAGTTGAGGAGGTTCCAGATGTTCAGAGATCTTGGGGTCCAAAGGAAATGTTCCACCCCTGGCTTTCTTCTTCATGGTAGTAAGAGCCCTCTTCCTGCTTCTGAGATTCATGCTAGAGTTTTCGAGTTTTAAAAATTACAACGAACTCTGTTAACATCCACAGCTGAATCATATCATCCTATCAACATTTTCTACCTCCTCTTATCCAGGTCCAGTAAAGCAGAAATGTTCCTTGATAGGAATTATAGGCTATGACTAGTTAGATAATTCTATAAGATGTTAGATAATTCACTACATCATGCCATCAGTTCTTGATGATATGCTACCTCTTAAAATGACTGAACTCCAACCAATTCTATTTGGTACAGTGACTCTGTGTATTCCTTCCATCTTCGTTTGATGTTTTTTGGACCATTCAATATTTTGCCAATAGAAGCCGTCAGTATTGCAATCAGATGTTTGAATTTGTTCTTAAGTTCTGTCAGCTTGAGTAATGCTGAGCATGTTCTTCCTTTTTGGTTTTCTAACTCCAAGTCTTTGCACACTTCGTTATGATACTTGCCTTTGTCTTCTTTAGCTACCCTTTGAAATATTCTTCTCAGCTCTTTTACTCATTCATTTCATACAGTTGCTTTAGGGCAATTTTCAGAGCAAATTTCAGAATCTCTTCTGACATAAATTTTGGTATTTTCTGTCTCTGCTGTCTTTTTAACAACCTTTTATTTTCTTCATGTATGATGTTCTTGATGTCATCCCATAAATTGTCTCATCTTTTGTCATTAATTTCTACTGCATCAAATCTGTTCACGAGTGTTCTCAAAATTCAGATGGGGTATATTCAAGGTCGTATTTTGACTCTTGTTGATTTAATTGTCTTCGGCTTCAATCTGAATGTGCATGTAAGCAATTTGTCATCTGTTCCAAGTCATCTGTTGACCTTGTTTTGGCTGATGATACTGAGATTTCCCGTAGTTTCTTCCCACAGATGTAGTCAATTTGATTCCTGAGCATTCCATCTGGTGAGGTCCAGGTGTAGAATCACCTTTTATGTTGTTGAAAAATGTTTTTGCCATGAATAAGTTGTTGGTCTTTTGTGCTCTATATCATCATTTCTGTCACCAAGGCCATATTTTCCAACTACTGATCCTTCCTCTTTGTTTCCAACTTTCTCATACCAATCACTAGTAATGATCAATGCATCTTGATTGCATGTTTGAACAATTTTAGACTGAAAAAGTTAGTAGAATTCTTCATTTTCATCGTCATTGACTTTAGTATGTAAATTTGAAAAATATTGGTATTAACTGGTGTTCCTATTAGGTGTCCTCAAGTCAGTTCTGACTCATAGTGACTATATTCACAATAGGTGAAACACTGCGTAGTCTTGTGCCATCCTCACAATTGTTGTTACGCTTGAGCCCATTGCTGTGTTCACTGGGCCAATACATCTTTCTAGGGGTCTTCCTCTTTTTGCTGACCCTCTACTTTATCAAGTATGATGTCCTTCTCCATGGACTAGTCCCTTTTGATAATATGTCTGAAGTATGAGAGACATAGTCTTGCCAACCTGACTTCTAAGGAGCATTCTGATTGTTCTTTTTCCAATATATATTTGTTTATTCTTCTGACAGTCCATGGTACTTTAAATATTCTTCTCCAACACCATAACTCAGATACATCCAGTTTTCTGCAGTCTTGCTTATTTCTTTTCAAAGTGTTACATGCATTTGAGACTATTGAAAACACGTGACTTGGGTAAGGTGCGTCCTAGACCTCAAACTGACATCTTTGTTCTTGAATGCTTTAAAGAGCTCTTGTGCAGAAGATATGACTAATGGAATATATATCATTTGAAAGATTGCTGCTTCCATGCATGTTGGTAGTGGATCCAAGCAAAATGAATCTTTAGATAATTTCAATATTTTCTCCATTTATTGTGAAGTTATTTAGTAGTCCAGGGGTGAGGATATTTATTTTCTTTATATTGAACTACAACCCATACTGAAGGCTGTGGTCTTTGCTCTTCACCAGTAAGCATCTTAAGTCTTTTTCATTATCAGCAGGCAAGGGTGTATCATCTGCATTTTGGAGGTTGTTAATGATTCTTTCTATAATCCTGATGCCACTTTCTTCTTCAAATAATCAAGTTTCTTAGAGTTATTTGTTTGGCATGCAGGTTAAATACGTATGGCAACAGAATAGAACCCTGGTGCATACCTGTCCTTATTTTAAACTGTTCGGTGTTCCATTGTTCTGTGCAAACAACTGCCTCTTTGTCTATGGACAGGTTTCTTTGAACAAAATTCAGTGTTTTAGAATAACCATTTTCACAATGTTATCCATAACTTGTCATGATCCACATTGTTAAAAGTCTTTGCATAGTCAATAAATGGATTCTGCTTTCCGCCAAGATCCATCTAATGTCAACAATGAGATCACTTGTTCCACCTCCTTGTCTGAATCCAGATTGAACCCCTGGCAGTTCCCTTTCAATATACTGTTGCAGTTGTTATTGAATTATCTTTAGCAAAATTTTACATGCATGTGATATTAATGATACTGTTCAGTGATTTCTGCATTGAATTGTTTCTTAGGTTCTTTCAATTTGAGAAATGCTGAATGCATTCTTCTCTTTGGGCTAGAACTAACTGTAGGCCTTTGCACATTTCATTAAAATACTTGAGTTTGTCTTCTCTAGCTGCCATTTGAAATGTTCTGTTCAGCTCTTTTACTTCCCTTTTTCTTCTATTTTCTTTAGCATCTCTATGCAAGTTTCAGAGTCTCTTCTGATACCCATTTTGATAATTTCCTTCTTTCTTGTCT
>NW_006408538.1:5984642-6001660 GCF_000296735.1 Chrysochloris asiatica
TTGGTAGAATTCTTCAATTTCATCATCACTGGCTTTAGTTGTTGGTACATATATTTGAATAATAGTGGTATTAACTTGTCTTCTTTGTAGACATACGGATATTATCCGATTACAGACAGCATTATACTTCAAGACAGATCTTGAAATGTTCTATTTGATCATGAATGTGAGGCCATTCCTTTCAATTTGTCATTCCCATTATAGTAAATCATATGATTGTCAGATTCAAAATGGCCAATGTCAGTGCTTTTCAGCTTACAAGTGCCTAGGATATTGATACTTATGTGTTCCATTTGATTTCTGACAACTTCCAATTTTCTTAAGTTCATACTTTGTACATTCCATGTTCTGGTTATTAATGGATGTTTACAATTGTTTCTTCTCATTTTGAGTTGTGCCCCATCACCATATGAAGGACCCAAAAGCTTTACTTCTTTTGAGTCATCACGGTCAACTCTACATTCAGGAGGCAGCTCTTGCCCGGTCGTATTTTGAGTGCCTTCCAACCTGAGGGGCTTATCTTTTGGCACTATAGCTGACAGTATTATTCTCGTGCTATTCCCTAGGATATCGATCTTTATGTGTTTTATTTCCTTTGGGATAGCTTCCAATTTTCTTAAATTCATACTTTGTACATTCCAAATTTTGATTCTTAATGGATATTTCCAACTGTTCTCATTTTGAGTTTGTGTTTAACTGAATCTTTTTTTATTTCCTCTTTATTTTGAAGACTGTGTTTATTAATTATCATTGTGGTCACTCTAATATTTACCTTTATCTTCCTCAGTTTAAAACTGTCTGTTATTTCTTAAAATTGAGTTCTACGTATGGAGTTTCTATTACTACATAATTTGTCCTCCCTTTTAATTTTGGAGTTGTCATTGATTACAGATCGGCATCTTTGTTTCTCTGGTCCTTTTTGTTGTTGTTGTTAGGTGCCATTGAATTGGTACCGATTCATAGTGACCCTATGCACAACAGAAACACTGACTGGTCCTGGGCCAACTTCCCAATAGTTGCCACACTTGAGCCCATTGATGCTGTCGCATTGACAATCCATCTCCCTGGGGATCTTCCTCTTTTTTCCTGACCCTCCACCTTACCAAACATGATATTCCCTCTCCAGTGACTGGTTCCTCCTGACAATACGTCTAAAGTATGAGAGGCGAAGTCAGGCCATCCTGGCCTCCAAGAGAACTTTGGCTGTACTTCTTCTTACACAGATCTGTTTGTTCTTTTGGCAGTCCATGGTGCTTTCAATATTCTCCGCCAACAACATAATTCAAATGCATCAGTTCTTCTATGAGCTTCCTTATTTACTGTCCAACTTTTACATGCATATAAGGTTATTGAAAATTACCTGGCTTGGATCAGGCATGTCTTAGTCCTCAAGTTGACGTCTTTGCTCTTCAACACTTTAAAAGGCCTTGTGCAGCAGATTTGCCTAATGCAACATGTTGTTTGATATTTTGGCTGCTGCTTCCATGAGTATTGATTGTTGATCCAAGATAAATGAAGTCTTTGACAACTCCAATCTTTTCTCCATTGATAAGAATGTTATTTATTGGTCCAGTGGTGAGGATTTTTATTTTCTTTACATTGAGCTGCAATCCATACCGAAGGCTATGTTATGGTCTTTGATCTTCATTGGTAAGTGTTTTAAGTCCTCTTCATTTTCAGCAAGCAAGGTTGTATCATCTGCATATTGCAGGTTGCTAATGACTCTTCCTCCAATCCTAATGCCATGTTTTTCTTCATATAACCCAGCTTCTCGGATTATTTGTTCAGCACACTTGTTGAATAAGTACGACCCTGTCCCACACCTTTCCTAATCTGAAACCATTCAGTGTTCATTGGAGAAGAGCTGCCTCCTCAAAGTAGAGTTGACTGTGATGACGCAAATAAAGTAAAGCCCTTGGGAGTAAAGCCCTGGGGACCTTCATTTGCTGATGGGCCACAACTCAAAATGAAGAGAAAGAGCTGTAAACATCCATTAATAATTGGAACACGTCCTTTTTAGAGCCTTACTTTACATTAAAAAATTCTTTTTCTAGGTTGATATCTGGGTGATATTGTTTTGTGTTGTTTAATTTCAGATTGTTGTCTGTTGTCATTGGTTCTCTGGCAGAAAGACTCCTTTTAATATTTCTTGTATGATATGTTTAGTTTTTACAAATCCTCCTATTTCTATTTACTTGGAAATGCCCTAATTTTGTTATTATAATTAAGAGACAATTTTATGATTCTTGATCGGCATTTCTTGTCTTTAAGGTTTTGCATATGCCATTCCATTGTCTCCTTGCCTGTGTGATTTCTGCAAAGCAGTCAAAGCTTAGTCTTATTGGTGCCCCTTTTTAGGTGATACACACACACACACACACACACACACATATATATGTGTGTGTGTGTGTGTGTATTTTCATGAGCTGCTATCAGAATTCTTTCTTTGTCTTTGGAAAATTTGATTATGATATGTTTAATGATTTTCATTTGAGGTCTATCCTATATGGAGTTTATTGAAATTCTTGGGTGGGAATTTTCTCATATTTCATGCTACTAAGGAAGTTTTCTGTCAGCAAATCTTCAGAGATTATCTCTGTGTTTCTATTTGTCTATTCCTACTGTGGAATTCTAAGCAGGCATAGATTATTCCTTTTGACAGTGTCCCACATAACTCTTAAGTTTTCTTCATCCTTTTTTGTTATTATTTTGCAGTCAAATCAGTATCAAGGGATTTGTCTTCTACATTGCAGAATCTTCCACTGATTCAATTCTGCTTCTATGTACTTCTACTGGGCTATCTTTTTTGGTATTTTATTTTTAATATTCTGGATTTCTAGCTAGTGTTTTTAAGGATCTATTTTATAGTTTTGTTCTTATATTATTTTTGTGAGTTCTTTTATAATTTTGTCTGTTTTTGTTGACTTTTTTTTTTTTCTTCTTCTCTGTGTTTTCCTTGATCTCTTTGAGGCACCTATATATAAGTCTGCTGAATTTCTTATTGGATAGTTCCATGACCACATCTTCCCGAGGAAGCTTTTCTAGCCCTTCGTTTTGATCACTTGCAGGAGACTTCCTCCTGCTTCTTTATGTCATTTGATATTGCCTACTGTCTCTGAGGCATTAAGGTGTTATTGAATTAATTTATTCATTATGTTTGTTTGGTTCGTCCTTTCTTTCTTTGTTTTATTTTGATAATTTGGGTGGGTAGGACAATGGCTGGTAGTATAAGTGCATGTCTCTGTTTTCTGAGTGTGCAGGTGTCCCAGCGCAGGCTGGTAGGGTGTTGCTGCATCTTTTTTGGGTCCAGTGGTATGTGAGTGGGTAATGGCACTTGTCAAATAGGGCAATAGATATGGTGGGTGTGTTATGAGTGTGAGGTGTGGGAGCATGCTTTTCTGCTGTCAATTGCTAGGTAAGTGGTTAACCTGTGGGGTTGGAGTGTTCTTATGTCAATTTGGGGTATAGATTGGTGGTTAGGGTTGGTGAGATGGGCTCACTGGAGCATCCTATTTTCATGCTGCTTGGAGGGGCAGGTCTTTGGGCGGGGGGTGGAGGTGGGTGGGCAGAGTCACTGGAATGATCCTGTACTATTTGGAGGAGGGTCACCAGGGAGGACCATGGGGTTGGGTCACCAGTGTGATATCCTGCACTGTTTAGAGGGGTGGGTTGTGGTTAGAGGGTGCTTCATAGAATTTTTTGGCTGTTATCTTTACCGAGGCAGATTGTCAGCCCTATTTTCTGTGTTGTTACTGGGTGGCTTTGAATGACCATTCTTTCCATTACCAATTGAGGGCAAACCATTTGTGTCACCCTGGGCACACTCTGAACTGTCCAACAACCAGCTGCCGACTCCTTGTGATGCCATGAGTGTCCAGTAGAACTGCGCTTCCGAGGGTTCCAATGACCGAGGTTTTAGAAGGAGATTTCTAGGGCTTTCTTCAGAGGCACCTCTGGGAGAACTCAAACCTCCAGACTTCCAGTTAGCAGCCGAGTGTAGGGACTGCTTGTTCCACCCATTGACTTCCTAACCTGCTTATACCTGAATAAATAATCCCTTTATTAAAGTCTCTTTAGTTGAACACCAGCAGAGAAACTATTTTTAGCCAAGTTCCTGCCTGAGATAGTTTTTTAGCTATTGAACAAGAATTACACTATGCTGTCTTTCGTAGCATTGGTCAGGAAAGATTTGTGGTAAGATGTGCTTTAGAAATGGAAAGCATTCCACTGTAGGGTGGTCTCATAGTCCCTGCTATGGTAAGTGTTAATAAGGCTGCATGCATATTTTTACCTTTGGACCGCTTTCAACTTTTGATATTTGTGTAGTAAATACTTGATTAATTCAGGAAGTAGAAAGTGAGGAATGATGACAAGACCTTCTACTTACTTTCAAATGCACAGACTCATTATGTTTCTGGAAAATACAAGAGTAGCTGCTTTTATTGTCTTTGCTTTTAATGGAAATTTCTCTCAGCTTCTGGTAACAGGTTGACAAAGGACCCAGTTTTCAGAGTTGTGTTAAGTTTTTGTTCATGTCTGAGTTCTTAAAGGTATTTAGTTGAAAGGAAAAGTTATATTACAGGCTTACTGGCAACAATTCATATTCATATGTTGTACATATGTTATAATTTACTTATAATTATAACATATATTATAATTTACCCATATACAGGGTAGCTAAAGGAGCTCTGGTAGCATAGTGGTTACAAATCGAGCTGTGAACCGCAAGGTCAGCAGTTCGAAACTACCAGCGGTTCTGTGGGAGAAAGAAGAGGCGTTCTGCTCCCGTAAAGATTTACAGCCTTGGAAACTCTGTGCAGGGTCGCTGAGTCGGAACCGACTCCACGGCACTTAACAACAACAACAACAGGGTAGCTATGAGTTCGAACCGACTCCACGGCACACCACCAGCACCACCACCACCAATACTATAAAAATGCTATTGCTAAATCCCTCACATTCCTATGGGTTTTCTGATCTCAAAGATTTGGTGCACTGGGAACTGGGGAAGTCCTGTCCCTGGCCTACTTGAGAAAAGCAGTTCTGAGGGTTGAAGGAAACACAACTATGCCTGAGAATTATGCTCAACCCTGGGAAGCCCAGAAATGTGTGAAATCTGTGAAAATTATGAGACTTAACACTCGTACTAAACACAGCCTGAACTTTAAATGGTCAAGATTTGACAGTATTGCAGTGAGTTACGGTTGGGACATTTTGAAGTTTGTGTGGTTTTATGGGGGAAGGGCATGCTTTTCCATAGCAATTACCTAGCTGATTGTAACAGGTGGGAGAAAGGCTTGCCTAAAAGTGAGAAGAGGACGTTTGGAGCCAGGGAGGAAGGAATTCACTTTCGGGCCTGTGGACTTTCAGCTAATGGTAGGGAATCAAAAGAAAAAACATAAAATATTATTGCTCCATTATTCATGAGATTGTTTCCAGTTTTGCTCTGTGATAAATAATGGCATAGTACCATCCTAGTCATTACAGTAACGTGATCGCCATTCAACAATTCCAGGTACTGCACAGGTCCTGGGGGTATAGTAGTAAACAAAGCAAAATATTTCTCTCATGTGTTTATATTCTAGTTGTGGAGACAGTAAATAAATGAAGAAGTATTCACTTGTAGTATTCATATAAGAATAATCAAGCAATGTAAGGGAGATAGAGAATAAAAGAAGTGGAGGTTGCTACATTTGTGAAGTATTTACTTTATTTTTAACTTTTTATTGAGATTTCAGTGAAGGTTTACAGAGCAAACTGGTTTTCCATTCAACAGTTCATACACATTTTGTTTCATGATATTAATAGCCATAGCTGGTGTGGTGCTGTGGGTTAAGTATCTGGACTGCAAGGTGGGTTTGAATCACAAGGTCAGTGGTTCAAGTTCAACAGCCGTTCCTTGGAAACCCTACACAGGGTTGCTATGGGTCAGAACTAACGCAATGGCTCTCAACTAACAACAAACAATGTAACAGCACCCTTCTCACTTCCTTCCTGTGTTGACCATTTCTGTTTGTCCTTTTTTCATATCCATTGCTACCTTCTGAGGTTTATCTTAGAGGAAATGTTACACTTTTGGTGACACATGGATGATTGTCCTAAGTGGTGTGTGCTTCCCAGATGCTATTGTTCACTTTATTGATCTTTTGAATTTTGGGCTGAAAGTTGAGTCATGGGGTGAGTTCTGTTCCTGAGTTGAAGAGTGACCAAGAGTCATTGCCTCGAGGCTTCTGTAAGTCTCCATCAGATCAGGGAGGCTGGTCTGTTTTATGATTTTGAGTTTGGTTCTGCAAGTTTTCTCTTACTCTATCAAAGACCTGTTCTCCTGAGTCCTTTTAGAGTGGTAGGTTGTGGTATCCAGACACCATCTAGTTCTTCTGGTCTCAGGGTCATGGAGGCTGAGAGTCACATGGTCTATTTGTCTTATGGAGTCCTGGTGTGGTACCGTGGGTTAATGCACCGCACTGCAAAGCCATTTAAACTGCAAGGTCGGTGGTTCAAACTCACCAGCTGCTCTTAGGAAACTCTATACAGGGTCGCTATGGGTTAGAATTGACTGGACAGCACTTAACAACAACAACAGCATTCATATTATGGACAAATTATTTTTCTGTGTCTTTACTTTACTTTTCTCTTCTTTGCTTCAGATGAGGAAAGATCAATAGTAGCACCTTAGATGGCCACTCACCAGCTTTTAAGACCCTATTCACTCATCACAAAAGTAGAATGTAGAACACTGTCTTATTAACTATGCCATTTGACCTTGATGTCCTGTCGAGATTATGGTCCTAAACCTACAGGTCAGGTAACTTATTCCCTCCAGGTGTTTGATTATGGCTAAGAGTTTGTAGACCTTTGCCCCATTTGCTTTAAGATTCTGAGAATATTTGGATGTGGTCTAGGTGGCAGATTTTAATCATAGGTGGCATGCTGGGTATTAAAGGGAAGAGTCACTTATGAATCCAGGTTTTGTCCTGAGCAACTACTTCTGATGGATGAGTAAATGATTGTGTAGTTACAGCAATGATTTTGCTTCCCAGGACACACTGGGCAATGTATGGAGACAGTTTCACAATTAGGGGTGGGTGGGGGCTACATGTATTTAGTAGGTAGAGATGAGGGATGCTGCCAAGTATCTAACAATACACAGTACAACTTCCTCCCAACAAAGAACTATCCAGACCAAAATATTCATAGTGTTAAATTTGAAGACCCAGAATTAGGGAAATCACTCTTTTTTCTTTTCTCAGCCTCTTGTCTGTTGTTATTCATCTCCTCCCCCATCTAGATAGATTTATTTATCGCTTGTTATACAAGTTGAAAAATGGCTGGCCCAGATTTCTGGCTACCTGCCTCCTTCACAAATGTTCTCTTTAAACTCCCCACACACGGGTAAGTAGAAAAGTATTGCTACAAAATCATGGAAACCTTTATTGAACAGAAATATCAGGCTGTGAAGCTGTTGTTTCTTGCCATATCCTTTTGCTAAGCCTATACACTTCTGAAAGGTGGTGGGACCATTTCTCTAACCATTTCCTGAAAAATTCTGTGGCACATTGAAACAGCAGTTTGGCATTCTGGAGGGACTCTGTTTTTCAATGTTGAGTTTAGGGAACAAAAAGAAGTCGGAATTGAAACTCAAAGAGAACACACGTACAGTATTATATGCTCAATGGTGACCACCCTGGTCTGCTTGTGACTGGAAGTGGGGGAAATGCAGCAATGCAGATGGGTTGAGGTTGGCCATGTATCGTAAACATCCATTGACCTTGAGATGAGATAGAGAAGAGGAAGAGCTGGTTCATTTGAAGTTCAAGGATACGTGTGAACTCCAGAGCCCATGGACGGATCTAGTCACTGGGGGCTAGAGTTGGTAGTGAAGAGGCCACCTCTTCTGGTCTGAAGTGGAGAGAGGCATGCGAGAACTCCCAAACTTGCAGATAGTACCCAGGGGATGGATGGCTTGCTGATCAGAACTCAGCCAGATGGAGCAAAAGAGGTTTAAAACAGGTATCAAGCATAAATTGCTACAATTTGATGAACTAGACCTTTGTTTATGGATGTTGTTGTTGTTGTGAAGTGCCATCAAGTCAGTTCTGACCCATAGTGACCCTGCATTGGGTTTCTGAGGAGCAGCTGGTGAGTTTGAACCACCAACCTTGCAGTTCAAATGGCTTTGCACTCTGGCGCATTAACCCACAGCGACACACCAGGACTCCGCTTATGGATGTAGTTGCTCAACATTCCAACCAGAAGGGAAGGAGTGTTCCTATCAAGGATCAAACTTACCTCCTCAGTACACTGGGTTGATAGGGAGAGGCAACTTATACATTGACTATAAAAAACGGGATCTATAAAGACACAAAGTGGCTGGCTTACAAGCTTTCATGATTGTGCTTCATTTTAGAACGAGGAGGGTAGTTTCAGAACTGAAGAGCTTTCCTCTGTCCAGATGAATCTGGTAAAGAGGATGGGGACAGGAGTTTATGATTCAATTATGAGGATTTGTTAGCAGGATGAATTATGACCGTCACAACTGTAAATGTAGAAGATATCCTTCAGGAAAATCTATCAAGATTGTCTCTTTGGGGTCCCCAAAAACAGTCACTATAACCTTCTGAGCTGCCCTCTCTGACTCAGACTTAACTGACCCAAAAGTTCTCCTGGGAAGCCACGTTTTGATTAGATTTTTTTTTTTTTTTTTGAAGGCACCTAATGAGACTAAGAGAAATGTATTTCTGAGAGAACTTGTCTCCAGCCATCCGCTGATCTCAGAGACATGTTTAAACATTTTTTTTTTTTTTTAAATAAACCTGTGCATGTGTGAAGTGGAACCCTCGTAGTAATACTTTTGGACTTACTCTAGTATGCAGTTTCTTTGTCCCAGTTCATTGGTTTTCACGGAGGGAGGGAGAGAGAGCACGTGCAGCACTTGATTGGCACAGCTGTTCCCTCTGCTTCATCAGGCAACTCTGATTGAAAAAAACCCAGAGACTCTGGGAAAGGGCGAGGATCCGATGAGAAAATTAACTGGATTGTCTGCTATACAAACCTAAAGGATTCAACCTACAGGTCCAGCTCCTAGGGGTGCTGCTTAGCCCACAGAGTTGCCCAGGCTTCAGCTAATTCATCCCACTTCTTTTAGTAGGCCAGGGAAAGTGGGGTGAGGAGGGATGATTAAGGGTCTCTGGGAGCACATTCAGACTCTGGGTCCCCACTGAGCTGGTGTAAAGGGGATAGCTGCTGGATGTGTTTTTTCTTTCCCTTTCTAACTGAATTTGAAATCAGCATATCTTCAGAGGAAATCATTTAGAGCAACAAACACTCATATTTTTTCATGACAGTCATGAAAAATAGTAGCAGAGAGAGAGCATGGATTGCAGTGTGCATTTACTGCGACATATGGCTCTCCTCCTGGATTTCTATTGACTGTATTATCCAAGCAGAAACTTGTTTCGAGAAAAAGGAATATTCTGCAGATGGCAGCATATTGGAATCATTGTCAGAGAGAGGAGCGATTATATCCGACTCATATTGCATCAATGTTCAGTTAAGAATTAGTCTGAGATCATTTTTCCATGCAGTAATGAGCATTTTAATATTTCCAGCCTGCTGTTCTCTATGACTAATGCTCTTCTCACAAAGAGATGTCTCTGAGGCCCTCAAAGTACTGCTAATAAAAACTGTCATCAGGAGCAGGCTGAAGATGGTGAGGGGTGAAGCAGCCTGATCAACATTAAAGTGGGATCCCAACAGGCTGAGACAAAAGTCTGATGACCAAAATGTCTCCTTTGCTTGTCCTGCCCATTGCTCAGCATTGCTCGGACCTTTGAGGTCTGAAAGAAAACAAGGACCTTTCCTCAGATCACACACAGAGAGAAAGGCCTCTCTTAGAGCTAGTACTCTGAATTTGGAATTTTAGCCCCATGAAGTATGAGAGTCCTGGTGTGGCGCTGTGGGCTAATGTGTCAGACTGCAAAGTCATTTGAACTGCAAGGTCGGTGGTTCAAGCTCATCAGCTGCTCCTTGGAAACCCTATACAGGGTCGCTATGGGTCGGAATCGACTCGATGGCACTTAACAACAACAACAACGACAAAGTATGAGAGAATAAATTTCTCTCATAGTTTAGGAGTCCTGGTGTGGTGCTTTAGGATAAGCAGTGGACCACAAATTCAGTTTGAAGTGTAAGATTGGCAGTTCGAACTCACCATCCACTTCTATATAGAAACCTTATACAGGGTGGTTATGAGTCAGAACTGACTCGACGGCACTTAACAACAACAACAAACTATGAAAGAATAAATTTCTGATTGCTAAAGCCACCCACTTGTGCTATATCTGTTATGGCAGAACTACATAACCAAGATACCCTCACCCTCAGCCTTGGTCTACTTCTCAGTCCTAGCCACTAATCTACTTTCTAGGTCTACAGATTTGCCTTCCTAGGCATTTCATGGGAAGTTGAGAGGCTCAAGTTATTTGCAATTAGCTGGTAACTTGGGTGTTTTGAACTCACCACAGGCCCCATGGAAGAAAGACCTGGAGAACTACCTCCATAAAGATTATAACTAAGGCTCCCCTATGAAGCAGTTCTACTCTGTAACACACCAGGAGTTGGAATCGATTCAACAGCACCTTTTTTTCCCTTTTGTTTTTGGACATTTCATATAAACGGAATCAAATAATGTCTTATGTATTTTCAAGACTCACCCACGCTGTAGCATATATCAGAACTTTATTCCTTTTAGAGGAGATGGCTGAATCATCCCACCTTTTGTTGTACAAAATCAGTTGATGGACATTGGGTTGCTTTCAGTTTGGAGTTATTAGGTATAATGTTGTTATGAACAAATGTAAACAAGTTAGCATCAATTAGTTAATCAGCTCCAAAGTCAGCCACCATCTGCTCTGCTGGTGCTCTAGGTAATATGCCATGATGCCATCTAGCGGTGCTTTCCTCTTTATCCTTGCCCTTGTTAATTTCTCTCTCTAGTCTCACAGTTACATACAGTCCTTTCCATTATTAGTCCCTGTTGCCCTTTAGTGTGACTGTTTATTTATTACCTCATCTGTCACCTTTCTAACACAACATCCAGGTCTTCTTCCCTCTAGTCCATCTTCCTGTCCCTAGAAACTACTAGTGTTAAGTTGACAACTAGCTCTACTTCTCAATGGCGCTCTTATGGTGCAGTGACTAAGCACTTGGCTGCTCATTGAAAAGTTCATGGTTCAAACCCGCCAGCCACTCTGCTGGAGAAAGATATGGCAGTGTGCTTCCATACGATGATGTCACTCTGTCCTGTAGGGTCAGAGTCAACTTGATGACACTGGATCTACTTCTCAACTAATTGCTGGATTCCCAGGTATGTGCCTTTGAGAACAGTGAGCTTTAAAAATAGATTTATATCTTACCTTTTAAAGAAATTTCAGAATCTCAGCCTGGCTTGAAAAATTTCCAGGTTTTCTCTGAATTCCCACTTCTCTGCCATTCTCCGGGTCCTTGATTGGCTGTGACCAAATCCTGAAGTGGCAGGAATCCATCTGCATTGGTTATGATGAGCCAGTGGGAGACACCAAGAGGGTTCAGAAAGTCGTATTTTTCACTTACTGATATCAGTTATAGATTGAATTGCGTTCCTCTAAAACATGTTGAAGTCCTCAACTCTAGTATCTCTGAAAATGAACTTGTTTGGAAATAGGGTCTTTGAAGATGTTATCTGTTACACTAACCTGAAGTCATACCGGATCAGAGCAGGTCCTAATCCAATTTAAGTGGTTTAGATAAAAGAGAAGACCTTATAAAAGAAAGCCATAGAGGCCACCTTCCTGTGGGAAGATGAATCTATAAAGCTGGAAACACCAGGGCTACCAGAAGGTGGGGGAGACAAGGAACAATATTTCCCTGGAATGGAGAGAAAGCATGGCCAGGAACGACCTGAATTTAGGTTTCTAGCCTAAAGCACTTTGAAACAATACATTTCTGGTCTTTAAAGATACCCACTTCTGTGGTACTTAGTTTTGGCAGCCCCGGAGGGTGGGGAGTGGAGGGGGGATGGGGGAGCTGTGAAGACTGTTGGAGCAGATTGTAACAGTTTCCCTACAAAGGACTTCTAATGGGAGTGTAGATTCCGTGAAGCATTGGCACAGGTAAATAATCATGGAGGTAAATCATCCTCCTCCTAGAAGTCTGGGACTGCACTCTGCAGGGAGGCGTCTCAGAGCCAACAAAGGACAACATTGTTATCAGGCATTGTTGTCGTTGATGCCTTTCCCTGAGCATCTGCTCAGCTGGAGCTGCCATCTTTAGCAGTTTTTTTCTACAGGAAAAATATCAAAGCTTCCTTTATGATCTCAGGACTCTCTGTGATCCATGTGACTTTTTTTTGAAGACGATGTAGTCCCTCACAGCCAAGAGACAAATGTCATATTGCCTGGACAGAGTCTGCTGACAGGCTAGTTTCTGGGCTGTGTGCTGCTGACAGCAAGCCCTTTTGCTCTTTGGTCACCTGTATTGTCCTCCGTGCACCTGTCATCCCCATTGCATACCCTCTCATGGCACTCATCTCCTGATTTGAAATTGCTCCCTTGTGGTCTCAATAGACAGACTCCATGGTCCTGGAAAGTCAAGGCTTTGTGTCATCTCTGGATTCATACAGATTTTCAGTGACAGTTTTTGAGTGGGAACTTCCTGGCATCCCTTCAGGGCTCTCCAGGTGTGGGTAACAGCCATCTACGAGCACAGAATGAGACTGGAAATCTTGACACATTTTTGCTTGGAAAGGGGCATTTAAATGTTTGCTCTGTCAAGTTTGTCTTTTATGTCTTGTGGTTGAATTCTGTCTTAGTGTTTTAGAGCTCCTGGAACAGAAATACCACAAGTGGCTGCCTTTAAAGAACAAAATTTTATTTTCTTTCAGCTTAGAGGCTAGAAGTTCAGGGCTCAGGCTACAGGAGAAGTCTCCCTGCCAGCTCTTGGGGAAGATCCTTGTCTCATTTTCTGGGGCCCTATTGTCTTCTGCTCGCTGACAATCTTCACAGGCATCTGCCTTTCCTATTTGGCTTGCTTCTGTTCCTCATCTGCTCTTTTATAACTCAGGAGTGATTAGGTTTAGGACACACTCTACACGGACAGGTTCATTAACATAACAAAGAGAACCCTATTCCTAGATGGGTTTATATCCACAGGTACAGAGGTTAGAATACCAATTCATAGTCATATTTTTGTTGTTGTTAAGTGCCTTGCAGTCAGTTCTGACTCCTAGTGACCCTATATGGGGTTCTCAAGGTGGGTTTGAACTGCCAATATTGTGGTTCACAAGATCCTACAGTGCCACAATGAAGTCCATGAAAGATGCTATCTCTTCAGCATCTCTTGGTATGCTAGACCTTTGCATAGAGCTCCTAGGATGGCTTCTTGATCTAAACTTTTAGAAAAGGTATATGGCTCCAGAATTCTCTTCCTCTCTTGATCTTCATACAGAAGGTAGCTTCAAGGACTGCCTATTTCCATGAAAATGTGTAGCATTTGGCACTTTTCCTAAATGCTTTAAAATAATTTTCTTTTGGGATTCATATAGCAACATGGGATTGGGGTCATGACATACCTATTTATCATATTGAAGCTGTTCAGTGCATGTTTGTGAACTTCAGTGAGTATGGGACATGGGTTTGCTTTTCCATTTCTCACAGGGTATTGAGGATTACAGCAAAAGCACAGCTATTGAGAGGCAAATACAGGTTTTCTTTGACTTTTCCACCATGTGTAATCTATCTGTAATCATCATGCTGATAACTAATTTACATTGAGGACATGTGATTGCTTCAGATAGATGATCTATTCTGATAATAAATCCATGTTTTCTTTGGGCTTTCTCTTTGGATTTATTTTACCATCCTTTGATTATGAGCAGCCAAGTAACCAAATCAGGGTGGCATTTCTACAAAACACCAGAAATGAGCACGGGTGGTGTTTATTTGTGGGTTTTGAGAGAATCCAATCTCAGAAATGCTAACATATCAGATAAAATGGAATACCAAGGCTCAGAAGCCCCATTTTTCTATTTCATAGTCACAGCAAAGGGACATTTGAAGCATGTGGTACACTTGGAATGACTAATGTGGATTTCGTCCTCTCTTTCAAGTTTTCATTAACAGTTAATCAAGTCCTGTTTAACAAACTGTGTCACCTTTTTTGATGTATGCTTATGTTCTGTGGCCCCAAAGACTGTAAGCACCACAAGGCTATGCCTAGACATTTGTATAACTCTCATCGTGCCTCATGTATGCTGAAATCCATTGCAGAGCTGCTTCCTTATGTTCATATCAACCACATATTCCATCTGAATATTGATGGAATGAAAGAGTTTGTAAAACCAAGAATTTCTTCATTGTAAATACTTGTTTTTAAACACCTAAATGGAAACTATACATGTGGACCTCACCAGATGGAATATACAGAAGTCAAATTGACTACATATGTGGGAAGACACGAAGGATAAGCTCAGTATCATCAGCCAAAACAAGGCCAGGGAATACTGTGGAACATATAATCAATTGCTCAGTTGTTCAGGCTGAAGCTGAAGAAAACTAAAACAAGTGGACAAGAGCCAAAATATGACCTTGAGTATATCCCACATGAATTTAGAGATCATTTGGATTTGATACACTGAACACTAATGATCAAAGACCAGACAGGTCGTGGGATGACATCAAGAGTATCACACACACACAAAAAGCAAAAGATCATTAAAAAAAAAAAAGAAAGAAAGGACAAAAATGGATATCCGAAGAGACTATGATACTTGCTTTTGAATGCAGCTAGAGAAGACAAAGTCAAGTATTATAATGAAATGTGCTTCCCCAGAAGGGAAGCACATGCTCAGTATTTCTCAAGCTGAAAGAACTGAAGAAAAAAAGTCAAGCCTCTGGTTGTAATATTGAAGGATTCTCTGGGGGAAAATATTAAATAATGCAGGAAGCAACAGGAGAAAATGGAAGGAATACATAGAGTCACTGTACTAAAAATTGTCGGTTGGTGTTCAACTGTTTTAATAGGTAGCATTTGATCAAGAACCAATGATACCAAAGGAGGACATACAAGTTGCACTGAAGGCATTGACAAAAACAAGGCTCCAGGAATAGACAGAATACAAATTGAAATGTTTCAACAAATGAAGGACAGATACCTGGCCAATCAACTATAAGAGATCTATATTTGTGCCCATTCCAAAAAGAAGGTGACCCAAAGGAATGTGGAATCCATCAGACAATATAATTAATAGCACATATGAGTAACATTTTGCCGAAGATAATTAAAAAATGGTTGTAGCAGTTCACCGACAGGGAGCTGGCAGAAAGTCAAACCGGATTCAGGAGAGGATGTGGAATGAGGGATATCATTGTTGACGTCAAATGGATCTTAACTGAGATCAAAGAATACCAGAAAGATGTTTACTTGTGCTTTATTGTCTATTCAAAGGCTTTTGACTGTGTGGATCATGACAGACTGTGGATAGCATTGCCAAGAATGGATATTCCAGAACACTTCATTGTACTCCTGAGGAACCTGTCCATAGACCAACAGACAGTCATTTGAACAGAACGAGGGTATACTGAATGGTCTGAAATCAGGAAAGTTTTGTGCCAGGATTGCATCCCTTCATCATACTAATTCAATCTGTATGCTGAGCAAATACTCTGAAAAATTGGATTAAATGAAGAAGAACGCATTAAGATTGGATGAAGACTCATTAACAATCTACGATATGTAGATGATACAGCTTTGTTTGCTGGAAGTGAAGAGGGCTTAAAATACTTACTGATGAAGATCAAAGACTACAGCCTTCAGTATGGATTGCACCTCAATGTAAAGAAAAATAAATCCTCACCACGGTATCAATAAATAACATTAGAAAAAAACAGAGCAGAGATTGAAGTTGTCAAATACTTCATTTGCTTCCCTCATGGAAGCATCAGTAAAGCAATCAACTGAAGTACTACATTAGGCAAATATGCTGCAAAAGACCTCTTTAAAGGGTTAAAGACCAAAGATGTCAGTTCAAGGATCTGACCTAGGTGGACTTGACCCTGGCCATGATATTTTAAATTGCATCATATACACGTGAGAGTTGGACTAGAACTAAGGAAAATCATAGACAAATTGATGCAATTGAATTATGGTGTTATCAAAAAATATTGAAAGTACCATGGACTGCCAAAAAAACCCCAAATCTGTCTTGGAGGAAGTATAGCCTGAATGCTCCTTTGAAGCCAGGTTGGTGAGACTTCATCTTATATACATGTTATCATGAAGGATCAATCCCTACACCATGCTTGATAAAATGGGTCACTGAACAAGGAATACTTCCGACAGAATGGATTGACACAGTGGAAGCAACAATAGGCTCCAATATAACAATTGTGAGGATGGTGCAGGACCCGGAAGTGTTTCTCTCTGTTTTGTATATGGTCACTATGATTCCGAACCAAATTAACAGCACCTAACAACAACATTCTACCTTCAGTTAAAATTCGATGTAAGTAAATTTGGTCACCTTGTTATAAAGAGGATTTAAGTCAGCTTGCAAAGAAGTCACATGGCAAGATAACAGATTAGAAGTGAATAGGAAAAATAAGAAAGACAAGATTAGGGCCATAAAATGGAGCCCTCATGAGGCTGTGATGCTACACATCCGGTGAAGCACAGGATTGGCATGATGCTTTATACTGACCAAGACCAAAAGAAGAAGCCTGATCTCTTACATAGTTCATTGTTCACATGATAAAACAAGCAGTTTTTGAGAGTACCACAGTCACTCTGGGCCCTAAGAACCTAAAGGAATTTCTCTAAGATTGCCCCCCGAGAACAACCTCAGAGTACGCTTGCAGCAGACACATAAAGAGTTCTGTTTTGTAGCAGTTTTCATCATTTTAGACTCACAACCACCTACAAAATCCAATTCAGAAAAAGTGAATTCTGCTCAAGGCCCAGATTCACAGCTCTCTCTTGGCCTGGTC
>NW_006408538.1:6002040-6009508 GCF_000296735.1 Chrysochloris asiatica
TATAGAACTTGTTAAAAACAAAAATTTCACAATATTAAATTTGTGCCTGAACTCACAGGCTTTATTTTACAGTTCATGAAGGTGAGAAATGTCTGGGCTGAGCATCAGACAACAGTAACTAGCGGTCCAGGCAGAAATGTGTTTTTACCAGAAGACTGACCTGATTGGTTAGGTTAGATTTTCTTTTTGAGGAGTATCAGTAGAGGGAGTTAGAGGGCAGTTCCTGGGAAAGGTAGGTATTTACATGAGATGGAAACTTAGATTTTGGTTTGCTGACATGGAACACAGTGTAGTGATTCCATTTGGAGCCTGTTTTAGTAGTCAAAATGGACTGCAGGGCAGTGGGTTTTGTTTAGAGTTTTACTCAAGTTATCAGACTTCCTTACTTGCTTCATTCTCATATCCAACCAGACAGCAAAATCTGCTCTTTTTTCCTTTTCTCTTTCCTCACAGAGATGACAGATCAGGAATTAAAGCCCCTTAGAATCTATTTTTCTTGGTCAGCTGAAGACAATTGCTTTCAAGGCAAAGGTGCAAGGTTTCCAGGTGGTTTAGCCTGAGATGGACAAAGGAAGTGTGTCAACATCAAAATGAAACTTGGCATACTTTCTAGGGTGCAAGCAAACCCAGGATACAAAGGCCTTTTCAAGGGTTAAGAACTTTGAGTAAATACACACAATCCAAGCCAAGACTGTGCACCATGGTTTTGAAGCTTATTTCCACCTCTTTCTAAGAAGTGTTACCATCAGCTCTGGATAGACATCAGGTCATTCTGGTTTCTAGTGGATTTTCTCAGCAAACCCTGGGGAGAAAGCTTGACTCAATAGATCCTGGACTTAGACCAAGAGAAATTGTGCAGGATCATAGACCTGGCAAAGGCCTATTAAATATTTGAGGTATGCACAATGGTTCATGATAACAAATGGGGACTACTTCATGATGCTCAAAACTGTATTATTACTATATTAGTATGTTAAAGATGTTATCGTATATCTGGGTGTGTTCCTTTAATTTTTTTTATGCATATGCGATATACTAAGACAAGCATTTGACTAACGTTACGTATTAACTATATCTAAGTAATTTGGCCTATGTATAAATTTGAGTTAAAAAACAGATGTAGGAACAGAACTTGTTTATAATTTTGATATTGCCTGTACAGTAAAACCTGAGAAATCTGGAACCTGTCAGAGAAAGAAAACTCCCTGGGTATCCCTGAGGTAGGATTCTAAACAGAGAACAATAGAAAAGTGGTAAACACTCTGTCAAAAGCAGAAACTTGTGAGAGTCGAGGGAAAAGAGGACGGTTCTGTCAAGTTCCAGCTCTCACAGGTTTCACTGTAAGAAAAATAATGATCAAGTTCTAGTGTACGGTTGTAGGATCAACACTGGACTGCTAATCACAGGTTCATGGTTCATACCCACTGGTCACTTCTTGGCAACCTTATAAAGGGTTTCTATGAGTCAGAACTGACTTGACAGCACTTAACAACAACAGTCATGTATGAAGAACCCACCGTAACCTGGGTTGGAGCCTATAACACCACTGCCATTTAGTCAATTCCAACTCAGCAACAGAGTAGAACTGTCCCATAAGATTTCTGAGTCTGTAAATCTTTACTGAAGTAGACTGTCTCATCTTTCTTCTGCAGCTGGTGAGGTTGGCTCACCTACTTTTTGGTTAGAACTCAAAGTTTAACTCACTGTTCCACCAGGCTTCCTATTTGGGTATTATAAGCTAGACCTTTTGCTAACATTTCCACACATGATCCATTTAGTATGACACCATTATTTTGCAAGGTATATGTTTTAAGTAAACTGAGACCCAAAGACTAATGTGTCCAGGTCCCACATTGGGTAATTCATATGGTCAGATTTCTGTGAATAACAGAATCTATTCACAGAATTCTGTGAATAACAGAATCTCCTGGTATGGTGTTGTATGGTGTGGTGCTGTAAGATAAAACACTGCTAACCATACCAAGCCATGGTATTTTCAGTAGCTTCATATGGATGCGAAAGCTGGACAGTGAATAAGGAAGATCGTTGAAGAATTGATGCTTTTGAATTGTGGTGTTGGAGGAGAATACTAAAAGTGCCATCGGCTGCCAAAAGAACCAATATAGATCCGTTTTGGAAGAAGTGCAGTCAGAGTGCTCCTTAGGGGCCAAGATGGCCAAACTTCGTCTCTCATACTTTGGACATATTATCAGGAGGGAACAGTAGCTGGAGAAGGATATCATGCTTGTAAGATGGAGGGTCAGAGAAAAAGAGGAAGACCCCCAACGAGATGGATCAGCCAGGTGGCATCATTGATGGACTCAAGTGTGGCAGCAGTAGTGAGATTGGCCCAGGATTGGACATTGTTTTGTTCTGCTGTACATGGGGTCACTATGAGTCGGTTCTGACTCGATGGCACCTGACAACAACAACAAAAACCACACCAAACCCATCAGCTACTCCATAGAAACTTTATACAGGGTTGCTATGAGTTAGAACCGACTTGATGGCACTTAACAACAAAAACAACATGCTCATTTTACTCTATCTTGTCTTTCTATGGCTAATAGTATCTGGGAGTGCTGGATGTACTAGGATTACACATGCCCTTCCTTCATCTGGTACAATGGGAATAAGAGTTTTAAATCCTTAGCCTATAGCTATTTCTGCTGTTGATAGAGGCAGTTGATAATACTCTCTGAGGAACAATAGTACCCTTCTTCTTAGGCAGAAACAAAGTGGTCTCAATCTCTCACTCACATATCTCTCAACAGCTTCTGTGCCTTGTGAAAGTTTTAGACACTAGTGGTTCTTTTAGGCAAAGCATTAGTCTCCAGCTTGCCAGTATTCCTACCATTTGCCCTGGTTTACTTGAATAATTTCTGCTACTTTTGTTTGTAATTTGATTTGAGTTGTTGTGAGGTTTAAATAAAATTTGTTGTTAGTTTTGTCGTGCTGGCTCTGACTCACAGTGACCATATTACGTATAACAGAACGAATGTTGCCAAGCCCTGCACCTTCTTCATGACTTTTGGCAGGTTTGAGTCCATTTTTGTGGTTGGTGTGTAGTGCTTCTGACTTAGGGTGCTCACCTTCCAGCATTATATTGGGCAATATATATTTGTGCAGTGCATAATTATTTCATTGGCTAATTATCAGAAGTAGCTTTCCAGAGTTTTCTTTCTAGTTTGCCTAAGTCTGGAAGCTTCTCTACCACAGGTGACCCTGCTGGTACAGGTAGTCAGTAGGATATATTCCAGTTCCCTAACAACATGTCTAAAAGAAATCTTGCCACCGTAAGTCTTAATCCAAAAAAAAAAAAAAGCTGAGGAAGGCTCCAGAAGGGTGGGAAAGGACTGTCTCATGCCACTGTTTATACAGTTATTAACGATAAGAATAGGGTTTTGGAGGCAACTAAAGAAGATATTGGCATAAAATTTACAATTTTAACAAAAAAGGAGGCAAACACCAATCCATGAGCTGGAGAAGCCGCTGATGTTTTGGATAGAAGACCAAATCCAGAAGATTCCTGTGAGTTTACTGATAGGCAAAAATAACAGCAACACAAGCCTTTTTGAAAACCTAAAGATACATAGCAAGAAGAAATCCTGTGAGGGCTGGTTTAATCACTTCTTCATATTAACAGATTTCACTTATATAATGAGTGGAGAGGCAGGAAGTACCAGTGTTGAAGCTGCTGGAAAATTCAATGAGTTGGACAAGATAACGTAAAATGAAGAGTATCTAATAGAGCAGATTTTCAAGATTACAAAGCAGGCTTGATTTGGGATACAATGCAAACAGATTATATTCCCACAGAGACTATCAGTGTCTAGTTTCAAGGCAGAATCATGCTACTGCTTGAAAGAAATACTTCTGGATTTAAATGAAAACCTGTCCTTATCTACTGTTCTGAGAACCCTTGAACATTCAAAAGCATTGGGGAAAAAAAGCTACTGGTCTACTATGAGAGCAAATTCAAGGGTTGGATGGTGATTGTGCTAATTAGTGATGATTTTTTAAATGATTTCATCTCAGAAGTGAATGCCTACTGTCTTGAAAACAGCATTCCTCTCAAGATTCTGCTGCTGTTTAATAATATCCCAGAATAGCCTCCTGTCATAGATGATGTAGAACAAAATATGGAAGTGTGTGTGTATATAGCCTGTGAACTAAGATGCAGTCACTATCCTCAAGGCATACAATTTGCGGGCTACGCGTTTACTCAGACAACAGTTGCAACAGATGGAGGCATGGTAACATAATGAGAATTCTGAAAAGTAATTAAATGTTCTAAAATGTACCTGCAACATCACATCTTTTTTAAAAAAAGTTTTCATTGAGAATTATGTGGGTTTACATGGGAAAACATCAGTTTTACATTCATCCTATCGTATTTTGTTTCATTGCAATGATTACAATTCCCTCGATACTTCATCAAATAACCAAAGGATATACCCCACAAGCCCACCCCCTGGCCATCAGCACACAGCCCCTCTCCCTCCCTGAGTCCAGTGTCCCCAGCTGCTCCATCTGTCCATGTCATCATCTCTGTCTCCATCCCTAGCATCACTACCTCTCTGGGTAGGGTCACGCTCTCTGCTCTTCTCACTTGAGGGTCCCAGGGACCTCTGCTCCTGGGCTGCAAAATCAATCACTTCCCTCCTTTGGTCAAAAAACATCTACCTCTACATTTTCGACCCTCACAGTCAGTCCTGATGGCAATTATTCACTATTGTACCACAAGAGTCTTATCCCCATTTCCTTTTGCCAGCCCAGTCCCAACAGATTGGAAATCATTCAATAGAGGCTCTGCCTACCCCTGCCCTGTCTGGAACTAGGTTCCCTCTTGAAAGCTTGTAAGCCAGTCACTTCTTGCCTTTATAGTTCCCTTCCCCCCAACTTAGCCAATGTCAAAGTTGCTCCCTGTAAAATGTATGTACCAAGGGGGTGGGAGTTATCCTTGCTGTAAAGATTTGTTCCCGTTTCGAGCTACTACATCCATAAGTATAG
The DNA here is from genome assembly GCF_000296735.1 of Chrysochloris asiatica. Lineage (NCBI taxonomy): Eukaryota > Metazoa > Chordata > Mammalia > Afrosoricida > Chrysochloridae > Chrysochloris > Chrysochloris asiatica. The sequence continues at coordinate 6,007,054 of NW_006408538.1, forward strand.
GTAAAGTTCATCCAATTGTAGTGGGTTACTCTTTTTTTCCCCTCTTCTTTCTTCTTCTAGTCGAGTTCTGATCATCCAGCCATCAAAACCAGGTCAAGTGGGTACTATCTGCAAGTGTGGATGCTCTTGCACATCTCTCCTCACTTCATATCAGCTGCACGCTTCAGTTCTCCGTGGCCACATCACTGCCCCTGGGCCCAGGAGTCCCTGGGTCATGCCAAAATTGCTGGCCATCCAGGTCTCCACCCAGGTTCACAGGAGTGTATTGAATGTAGTTGGACTTAGATCCCAACTTCATTGCTGTTTTTCCCCCTCTTCCCCTTATTGGTGACCAATGTGGTCACCAGCCAGACCACATGCCTGCTCATGTGTTCCCCTTGAGTCTTAGTCTTGGAAGGGAGTTTGCTCTGAGGGGACCCGACCACTTGCCTTGATGACTCTGGGGTGAACAGCTTACTTGTTCTTGTAGTAATCAATCATACTGCCATTATTGTTTTTGATTTTTCCTGCTGGTCTTTCTTCACGAAGTATCTTCTGTTCTTCTAGCCACTCCACGCTGATCTACTCATCCTTTCCAGTGGAAATTTCCCACTTCAGACAATTCTGGATGGAATTCTGGTTTCTGCCTATGGTCTTATGCAAGGCACAAGCTCCACAGGAGGTTTCTTTCACTGGGCAATTTCTAGCTCCCTTTAAGGTATTCCAATCAGTTACAGGCTGAAGATGGACTTATAAGCTTTCTATTGTGATGTTTCTGGCTATTCTTTCCCTCCCCACCCCAAGTGTCTATTTCACAATGGTATGCAAGGGAAACCAAAATTCAAAAGACAGCCCAGCATCTTAACATTTTTTCCCTCTTTTACCCTTTCAAACCATGCCTCAATCCTTGTATCCTGAAGCCTGTTGTTCCAGAATTTTTTGATCGATTTCTAAATCACAATATTTTCCTTTATACCATGATTTTTCCACTGGCGGTTGTGGGAACTGACACCCTGACACTAATGCTCTATCCAGAGCTCTAGTGTCGTTTCTTGAGAACAGTGTGTCTGGGTTTTCAGCCCCTCCCCCACGGAGCCTGTCCTACCTGACTCTGCTCTCTCGCCACCAAACCATAAGTCCTGCAACATTATATCTTATGGGAAGAGAGTTATGGGAAAATGCATGCAGGGAATATGGAAAAATTGCTGAATTATGTGAACATGCTCCAAGCATTTGAGAAGAGTAATACCATGGAAAATCATCCATACTGGAAGAATTCTGAACTTAGGACTTGATATTACTAAAGGGGAACAACACATACATCATGAAGAGGGAGAATTTATAGATGAAGTCTTCATGGATTTTGAAGAGGAAAGATATGTTGAAAAAGAAAAAGTAAAGAGGAAGAGGAAGGAGTGAAATTGTCAATGTATTTTACAGTGAGAAGATTAGCAGAAGTTTTGTTGAAACTAAATTAGGAGCTTCAGTTGCTTGAAAATATGGAACCAAACAATGATCCCTTTGTTAAAGACAGTAGGCAGTTTCAGGAGCACTAAGATATACTGTGAAAGAGATGGAGGAAATAAGAAAAGGATCATAAAAACAGCACTTAAAATATATATATTTTAAATTTACTAGACGTGACATCCCCCATTCCTAGAGTTAATCAGATTATTCAGAGTCTTCCAAGTTGAGTTATACTATAACTGACAAAAATCCAATATCATAAGAGTAAATTTTTATTTGTGTATTTTTTTGTACTCATATGTAGGTATGTATTAAAATTTACATGTAAGCTTATGTGTAATGTTTACAATCCCTAATGAAAAATAAAGATAAGATTTACAAGGATACTACTAATAAAAGGCAATATTAATGAAAAAGAAAAAAGAAAAGTTGAGATATATCCGACTTATTTCAGAACTGACTTCCGATGGAGTACTTGGAACTGAACCCTGGTATTAAGTGGGAGCTCCTTGTATTTGAAATACAATTGGCATAAGTTTTAGCATCATAGTACCAAGCAAGCTACCACAATATGACAAACTGACACATTATTGGTGGAGGCTGGTGAGTTCAAACTGTTGACTTTTTTGGTTAGCCCCAAGCACTGTGCCATTGGCGCTCCTTTAAATAAGGTAGTACCTGTAAAGGGTTTAGTTCAGTGACTGGTACATTTTAAGAGTCCTATCAATAATAGCTAGATGGTGCCCAGTGATTCTCATTTAGTAGAAGGTACCCCATAATCACAAGACCAACCTTCAGCCCACATGATTTCTTCAGATAAGTACTGATTATCTGACAAAACTCTGAGGAGATGGGATTCATGGCAGGTAAGTTTTCAAAGAGGTAAGGGAGATAAGAAGGGGCTGATATGTATGATGCTATGCCCCAGAGAATACCCTAAATATCTGAGGGCCTTTTATATGTGTGTGCGAGTATGTATAGATAATAGATATGTTGTTATAAACTGCCA
>NW_006408538.1:6009810-6011078 GCF_000296735.1 Chrysochloris asiatica
TGACGTTGGCTACGGTCTTCGCACTGCGTGGATATTCTCATTATTTTCATTCTGGTAGTTACATTTTCCTGCCTCTTTACACTGTCGTCTTTGTTTTAAAGCAGTTGCTGATTGGTATCATCCAGATGATTTTCCTAAGAAACAAAGTAACTACAGCTTATAATTTATTACTTTGTGAGTCAATTTGCTGTTTAGCTAAAAGATGACCTCACAGATTAATTTTGATTCCAGGGCAATAGTCTTGGGGAATCCTCCAGATTCAGTCAATCTCGTAATTTTTTTTTTTTTTTTTTTAGGAATTTGAAGTTCTAGTCTACATTTTCACCCATTTTATCAGAGCCCATCTATTGTGGCTTGATTAGAATAGCCAGTAGAGGTAGCTGGTCACCATCTAGTTCTTCTGGTCTCAGGAGAGATGAAGTTGTGGTTCGTGTAGACCATTTATCCTGTAGTTTCTACCTGTTTTTTCTCTAGGGAATTTTTAAAGGAAAGGGTGGATGAATTGTGACTGTGGGCTAATTTTATCCTATAATGATAGCACACTCCTTTTGGTTTTGCCATTTCAAACATTTTTACATGTACAGCCCCTCCATACCAACCATACTCCACATGTTGTACAACCATCACCACTGTCCATTTCCAAATCTTTTTTGCCTCTCTCTCCTTTATTTTCCTCCCCCTGCCTCCGTTCCTTTCCCTTTTATTATTTGTAGGAAATTTCTCAATAAGAAAATAAGTATTGTTTTGTTTCCTTTCCAATACATGAAAAAAAAAAAAGAGAAAGCATCTTCCTTTTTTTTCAATTGTAAGACTAAAGAAGAATAGGACAATAAAGAAACTTATAGACTGACTTTACTAATGAAAGCTTAGATAAGAAGTGTTTGTTACAAGTTATCTAAGAATGGTTCTAAGAATATTCAGTCTGAAGACAAATTGTCTGAGTTTTAATTCTGGCTCAACCACTTACTAGTTTTATAACTTACTCTTTTTTTGGGGGGTGAGGTGGGGTTACAAAAAGGAGTTAGGGTCACAGGACTATGGTTAGGTCTGGGCTAGACCTAGCACTAGTTTAGTGTTAAGGCTATGTTTAGGGCTAAGGCTAGTATTAGGGGCAAGGGTAGCCCTACGATTAGCAGTCCGGTGTGGGCTAGTTTTAGGGTTACAGTTTTATTTTTTATTTAATTTTTTTCTTGAGCTCTACTTGATTTCCTCTTCATTTGAAAATTCTGTAACTACATTATTCTTTCTTTTTACTTTATGTTTTGTTG
>NW_006408538.1:6011779-6013157 GCF_000296735.1 Chrysochloris asiatica
TTATTCCTCTTGATAGTGTCCCACGTAAATTCTAAGCTTTCTTTGGAATTTTTTGTTCTTTTTTTCTGATTGTTCTCTAGTAGATTAATATTGACAAATTTGTTTTCAAGCACACTAATTTGGTCTTCCACTGATAAAATTCTATTACATACAAAGGCCTCACCAGATAAAATATACAGAAACCAAACCAACTACATCTGTGGGAAGAGATAATGGAAATCAGCAGTCAATAAAAGACCAGGGCAGACTGTAGAACAGACCATCAATTGCTGATAAAGAAGTTCAGGCTGAAGTTGACAAAAATTAAGACAAGTCCAACAGAGCCAACATTTGACCTTGAACATATCCCACCTGAATTTAAAACAGATTTGATGCACTAAACACTAATGACCAAAGATCAGAAGAGTCATGAGATGGCATCAAGGGCATCATACAGGAGGAAAGAAAAACGGCATGAAGAAGACAAGAGAGAAGGTACATACCAAAATAAATGTCAGAAGAGACTTTGAAACTTTATCTCCAGCATAGAGATGCTAAAGCAAATGGAAGAAATGGGGAGGTAAAAGAGCTGAACAGATAGTATAATTATAATGAAATGTGCAAGGATCTGGAGTTAAAAAACCAAAAGTGAAGAATACGCTCAACATTTCTCAAGCTGAAAGAACTGAAGAAAAAGTTCAAGCCTCGATTTGCAATACTGAAAGCTTCTATGGGCAAAATATTGAATGATGCAGAAAGCACCAAAAGAAGATGGAAGGAGTATACATGGAACCAAAAAGAAATAGTCTATGTTCAACCATTTCAAGAGGCAGCATATGATCAAGAGCCAATGATACTGAAGGAGGAAGAAGTTCAAAGTGCACTGAAGTCATGGGCAAAGAACAGGCTCTGGGAATTGATGGAATACAAAGCGAAATCTTTCAACAACCAGTTGCAGCACTGTAGGCACTCATTCATCTATGACAAGAAATTTGGAAGGCAGCTGATTGGGAGAAATCTGTATTTGTGCCCATTCCAAAGAGAGGTGACTCCACAGATTGCAGAAATCATCGGACAATATCATTAATATTGCATTCAAGTAAAATTTTGCTAAAGATAATTTTAAAATGGCTGCAACAGTACATTGACAGGGAACTTGCAGAGGTTCAAGCCAGATTCTAATGAGAATGTGGAACTAGGGATATTATTGCTGACATCAGATAGATCTTGACTGAAAGTAGAGAAGGAACGATATTTATCTGTGCTTTTGACTGTGTGGGTCATGGCAAGCTATGGACAACACTGTGAATTATGAACATTCCAGGACATTTAATTGTGCTCATGAGAAACCTGTACATAGACCAAGAGGCAGTTGTTCAAACAGAAAAAGGAAGCATTG
>NW_006408538.1:6013917-6015717 GCF_000296735.1 Chrysochloris asiatica
TCTCCAAGAAAGGCATAGTACCTGATAAAGTGGAGAGTCAGTGAAAAAGAGGATGACCCCTAACGAGATGGACAGGCACAGTGGCAACAGCAGTGGACTCAAGCTTTACAATGATTGTGAGGATGACACAGGACCAGGCAGTGATTTTTCCTGCTTTATATAAGGTGACTATGAGTCACCACTGACTCTATGGCACCTAATAACAACAACTACAATTATACTAGACAGACCACAGACACTCAGGGTCTTACTAATAAATGGTTAATGTTTAGTGAGCAGAAGGTACAGAAAAACTGTAAAACACAGTTTCAGAGAATAATTATAAGAATAACCAAAATTCATAGAATACTTACTTACTGTGTATGAAGTAATTTTCTGTGGGTTTTGCATGTATTAACATTTAATCTTCATGATCCTATAAAGTAAGGGCTATTAGAAGCCAAGATTTTACAGATGAGAAAAATAAGACAAATTAAAAGATTAACTATCCCACTCAACATCATAATTTTGTACGGATTCAAACATAAGCAGCCAGGCTGCAGAATCCAAACATTTAACCCCAAACTATCTGTTTAGAAGGAAGACTGTGAACTCGGGAAATCGGAGCCAGAAGCATACACTTACTGTGCTTGCACATAGTAAAGATTTTAGTTCACTGTGTGGTGCTGTGGGCTAATGTGCTGGGCTGCAAGGCCGATTTGAATCTTAAGGTCAGGTGTTCAGGCTCACCAGCTGCTCCTCCAAAACACTATACAGGGTGGCTATAAATTGTAACCAACTCGGAGGCACTTAACAGAAACAACAACAATAGTTTATGTCATCTATAAATTTAAGACACATGGGATTAGAACAGACTCATCAAGTATGGTCATATTTTCCAGCTGTAGGGATTTTGGTTGCTGACTAGTAGTCTCACTACACTTACAGGAGTTCTGGTAGCGTAGTGGTTACGAATCGGGCTGCGAACCTTAAGGTCAGCGGTTCGAAACTACCAGCTACTCTGCGGGAGAAAGATGAGGCTTTCTACTCCCGTAAAGATTTACAGCCTCGGAAACCCTGTACAGGGTCGCTATGGGTCGGAACCGACTCGACGGCACTTAACAACAACAACAGGTGCTAAATATACTATTGGTCAGTGTACTTTAGGAAAAATTTAAAAACTTTGTATCAACATGCATTCACAGATGTTAATATATACACCTTCAGTCTTTTGTCCACCTCTTTCTCCGAAGAATTACTTTTTCTAAACTGTAGTTGACTGAGTTACTATTAACTACACTGGTAGCGTAGTGGTTATGAATCGGGCTGTGAACTGCAAGGTCAGAAGTTCGAAACTACCAGCTGCTCCACAGGAGAAAGATGAGGCTTTATGCTCCCGTAAAGATTTACAGCCTCAGAAACCTTGTACAGGGTCACTATGAGTCAGAACTGACTCCACCGCACATAACCACCACCACACTGAAAGTAGGCGAAAGATAGATGACATTCATCCGTATGTTTATTGTCAGGCTGTGGTTGACATCATTGTTTATTTACAGGATATAATGTCCTCTTATGCAGATTTATGAAAAATTCCTTTGTGGTCTTGTTATCAATATTAATTGCATTTCCCAAAGCAATTGCTTCAATTTTTCTTAGATACTCTAGAAAACAATGGCTAAATATTTCATTTTACCAGTGGGCAGTATATGGACTTTTGCACTTTTAGCTTTTGAGTGTGTGAATCATGACAAGCTATGGACAACATTGCAAAGTATGAGTATTCCAGAACACTTAATTATGCTCATGAGGAATCTGTAC
>NW_006408538.1:6016438-6018165 GCF_000296735.1 Chrysochloris asiatica
GCTGGAGAAGGATATCATGTTGGTAAGGTGCAGGGTCAGAGAAAAACAGGCGGACCCCCAGTGAGATGAATTGGCAAAGTGGCAGCATTAATGGGCTCAATTGTGGCGACAATTGTGAGGTTGGCCTAGAACTAGGCAATGTTGTGCATAGATAGGGTCGTTATGAGTCAGTAACCGACTCAATGGCACCTAAAAACAACAATCAATTTTAGCTTTATTCTTTTTTTTTTAAAGTTTTTATTGTGAGGTTTACATGGGAGAACATCAGTTTTACATTCATCCTATTGTATTTTGTTTCATTGCAATGATTACAGTCCCCTCCATACATCATCAAATAACCAAAGGGTCCACCCCACAGGTCCACCCCCCACCCCCAGCCATCAGCACACAGCCCCTCACCCTCCCTGAGTCCAGTGTCCCCAGCTGCTCCATCTATCCACATCATCATCTCTGTCCCCATCTCTGGTGTCACTGCCCCTCTGGGTGGGGTCCCGCTCTCTGCTCTTCTCACTTGGGTTTTCACAGGGACCTCCACTCCTAGGCTGCATAATCAATCACTTCCCTCCTTTTGTCAAAAAACATCTACCTCTTTGTTCCTATCCTCACAGTCAGTCCTGATGGCAATTATTCACTATTGTACCACTAGAGTCGTATCCCCACTTCCTTTCTCCATCTGGGTCCCAACAGATTGGAAATCCTTCAGTGGAGATTCTACCTTCTTCTGCCCCATCTGGAACGAGGGTCCCTCTTGAAAGCTTGTAAACCAGTCACTTCTTGCCTTTATAGCCCCCCTCCCGCCCCATTTTGGGTAGCCAATGTCTAAGTTGCCCATTCCTGTCAACCCTGTGCACTGAAGGGGTGGGAGTGATCCTTGCTGTAAAGATTTGTTCCTTTGTTTGACCTACTACTTTAGTTTTGGGGAGTCCTGGTGTGGCACTGTGGGTTAATGCACCAGACTGCAGAGCCGCTTGAACTGCAAGATTGGTGGTTCAAGCTCACCAGCCGCTCCTTGGAAACCCTATCCAGGGTCACTATGGGTCAGAACCGACTTGATGGCACTTTACAACAACAACAACACTTTAGCTTTATTCTTGATCCTGCTTGAGAGATCCTCTTTTTGCATTTATGTGATGGCATCTTGTAACGTATGTAACCAGAAACAAAGCAGTAGTTAAATAAATGTATGTCTGTATGTAAAACCACCCACATATCCATACTTACATGCACATTTTGAGTCTCCAGGAGGTCAGTGTTGATTTTCCAGCTTAGGGACTATTAAGGTTCTATAATGACTCGGCACATTCACTGGTAACAAGGAGGTCATGAAAAAGAAACTGATAATTAGGACGATTATCACAGCCATAAATTTATAGTCCCTTTGATGAGAGTTGGTTGTACTTAATGACTCACTGAAGATCAAGTCACACTCCCTTTCAGCAGTAATGTGAGCTTAATAAGCATTAGTATGATGATGACAATGAGCAAACAATCATCTTCATAATGATAACAGTTTGGTCCAGGCAGGAGGGAAAATACTCCTGACTGCGCTTGCTTGACTGTGACAGGAGGTGGAAAGGCAGAAGTGGTGGAGGGATTGGGAAGTCTGAGTGGATAAAAAATATATACGATGGTAGGTCAAAAAGTATTGCTAAAAAATCCTAGAAACTTTTATTAAGCAAAAATATGAAAATGTGAAACTCTTGTTTCTCAACATCTCCACCTATGTC
>NW_006408538.1:6036553-6037930 GCF_000296735.1 Chrysochloris asiatica
AAATACTGGTGGCATAGCTTTCAGAATCACAGCAACTCACAAGCCACCACAGTAGGATAAACTGACAGATGAGTGGTGGGTTTATAGATAATCACAGTCAAGAAATCAAACACTATATTGTACTTGGTAAGTCTGCAACAAAAGTTCACTTAAAGATGTCCCTTTGTGGACTAAGTTTCCCCTGATCCAACCCATGGTATTTTCAATTGTCTTATATGCATGAAAGCTGAAAAATTAATAAGGAAAATAGTAGAAGAATTGATGCATTTGAATAATGGCATTGCTAGAAAACCAATCTAATCTGTCTTGGAAGAAGTACAGCCAGAATGCTTTTTAGAAGCAAGAATGGTGAGACTTGTTCTCACATAATTTGGACATGTTGTCAGGAAAGACCAGTCTCTGGAGAAGGACATCATGTTTGGTAAAGTGAAGGGTAATCAAAACAGGGCAAGATGCTCAACAAGATAGGTTGACACAGTAGCAGCAACAATGGGTTGAAATATAACAATTGTGAGGATGATACAAGACTGGGCAGTGCTTCTATTTGATTCTATTCTATGAATCAGAACAGACACAATGGCACCTAACCCCAACAAAAAACCAGTGGTTTTCAGACTTCCTTCCAGTTTTAAAATGTAACGAAAAAGGCCAATGTATTGCTTGCTGAAACTGAAGAAGCCGTGCATCTTTACTCATTGCTGAAACCCATTGTCTATGTTTCCATTAGAGAATATTCATTGGTACCAGGGGACAATGCCAACCCAAGCCTCCAGGTTTTCACTTTTATGGAGATGGAATTACCATACCATGCTGCTGGAAGTGACAGATGTACATGCAGGGGAGAGAAAAGCAGACCTGGTTTAATTATGTAAATATATGGCTAAGCTTTAATAAGGCAATGAAATAAAACTGTCATAACTGACAAATTTGAGAAACAGGATGAGTGAGGTTTTCATTCACAGACACTATATTTGGGAAGAAAAAAAGGAAGAAAAATGCAGAGGAGCTGGCTCATTTTTAAATGCCTTCAGAAACATGTCAGGGATTCCTGAGCTTCTTACTCCTGCCACGCAGCATCCACAGTGACAACGGATGCCAAAACCTAGGCAGCCCACACAGAACTCCTTGGGAAAGGAGAAAGCTGAAGTTTCAAGGTTGATCTTTTCTAATGAGATCTCAGAAAGACCAAAATTTCTATCATTGCCTGCCAACTATTTCTCAAACTAGTCAACCCCATTTTTGCCTTGTGACCCTGTTTCCACTGCTTGTTCCTGCAATGTGACAAAAGGTGACAGGAACGTTGTGCACCTGACCCAAGCCATGGTATTTTCAGGAAGCTCATATGCATGCAAAAGCTGGACAGTGAATAAGGAAGAC
>NW_006408538.1:6038250-6044561 GCF_000296735.1 Chrysochloris asiatica
GTGTCAATGATAGTGAGGTTGGCCCAGGACCGGGCAGTGTTTTGTTCTGCTGTGCATAGATAGGGTTGCTATGATTCGGTACCGACTTGATGATACCTAACAACAACAACAATTAAGGGGTAGGAACTTGAGAGCTGGTCTCCTTACTTTAACAATCCAAACATCTTTTAAAAAAAACAACAACAGTATTTTTAATAATCCCCAACATTACAGGCCTAGGATTTTCATGGCCAGTACTCTATTGGTTACCATAATTGCTCACTCTTAAGAATTAGACCTAAGAGACCTGAAAACAGCTCTATTATACTTGATGGACATCTTGCTTTCTTACCAGGCTAAAACCTTTTCCCAATAAAGAAATACTGAAAGGCCATCCATAGATCCATGTCTTCAAAAAAAACCAAATAACTTGCAGTGAAAAAGAAAGACCTTAAGGAAGTCCGTTAATGTTTTTGCTTCTGTGTTGCAAAACCAAACCTGTTGATAAGAAGTTGATTCTGACTTGTGGTGACCTCAGACGTAGCAAAGTAGAATTGCTCTATAGGGTTTTCTTGGCTGTAATCTTTGTTTGTTTGCTTTCCCATTTTTTATTGTGATTTGAGTGAAAATGTACAGAGCAAATGATTTTCCATTCAACAATTCACACACATATTGTTCTTTGACACTGACTGCAGACTCCATAATATGACATCACTCTTCCTGCTTCCTTCCTGTAGTTACTCTTTCCACTTGTCCTCCTTTTCCATCCATTTCTGCCTTCTGAACTTGATCCCTGCATAAATGCTTCCCTTCGAATCTTGCCTACTTGATTTCTTTAAGGAATGCATAGCTCCTTACTGCTACTGTTCACCCTATACGTCTGTCTATTGTTTGGCTTTAGGTTGAGTCATGGGAGTGAGTTCAGTTCCAGGCCTGACTTAAAACTTGGGGTTCCACCAGTCTCTGTGACACCAGTAATGCTAGTCTTTTTGGGGGTGGTATGTGGGTAGGAGTAAGGAGTGAGGGTTAAGGTTAGGACTATGGCTAGGTATAGGTTTATTATTAGGGTTATGGTTAAGACTAGGATCAGTTAAGGTTAACAGCTAGGCTAGGGCTAGAGGTGAGGTTTGGTTCAGTTTTTAGGATTACAGTTAGATTTATGTGTACTTATTTCATATTTTCTTGAAATAAATTTAATTTTGTCTTAATTGGCAGAATCTGTAACTATATTATTGCCTCTTTTTACTTTTTGGCTTGTTTTTTGTTGTTCCAACTTATCTCTGGTTCTCTTTTTTCAGTCTTATACGTCTGTTTTGCTCTGCACACTTCTTTATCTGGGATGGAGTCCTGGTGTGACATTGTGGGATAAACACAAGATCGCAAGGTCAGTTTGAACCACAAGGTTGATGGTTCAAATTCAACAGTTGCTCCTCGGAAACCCTGTACTAGGTTGCTTTGAATTGGAACCAACTCAATGGCACTTAACAACAACAACAATATCTGGGTTGAGTCTAGGTGATATTGCCATATACAGTAGTTTCAGGTTGTTGTATGTTGTTGGTTCTCTGTCTAAAGAACTCACCTTAGTATTTTTTTGTACTGTTGGTCTGGTTTTTACAAAATTTTTTGATTAGTTTTCTGAAAGTGACCTGTCATATTTGATGGACAGTTTTGCTGTATATATGATTCTTGGTTGCAATTTGTGTCTTTCAAAGTTTTGTATATGTTATTTCATTGTCTTTTTGCCTCCACGGTTTCTACTGAGAAATCCGAGCTTAGTCTTATTTGTTCTTTTTTGTAGGACACTTTTCATTTTATATAAATTGCTCTTAGGATTCTTTTCCTGTCTTTGGGTTTGAAACATTTGATTAAAATATGCCTTGGTGTTTTTCTTTTGTGATCTAACCTGTTTGGAGTTTGTTTAACTTCTTGAATGGCTATCTTCTTTTCTTTCATGCTGTTAGGTAAGTTTTGTCCAACAACTCTTAGACAATATTCTCTGTGTTTTTTTTTGGTCTCTCTGTTTTGGAATTCCAATCACATGTGGATGATTGCTGTTGATAGTGTCCCACATAAAGCTAAGACTTTCTTCTGGCTTTTTTTTTTTGTTTTGTTTTGTTTTGTTCTTTTTTCGGATTATTCCTCTGGTGCTGGTGCTGGTGGAATGTACCATCACATCAGTTCCTACTCATAGTGACCCTGCATAGAGTTACTGAGGCTGTAAATCTTTATGGGAGTAGAAAGTCTCACCTTTCTCCCGAGGAGCCTCTGGTGGGTGGATTCAAACTTCCAACCTTGTAGTTGGCAGCCCAACATGTAACCCACTATGCTAGCAGGTGAATATTGAGAGAACTTTCTTCAAGCTTAAACTTTCCATTGATTCAATTCTATTTCTTTGCTCTTTCAGTGTATTTATCTATTTTTGAACTCTTAAAGTTAGTATTCTGCCTTTCTAATTGCTATTTTTGCATGGTTCTCAGTTTTAAAATTAATTTGTCAGTTTTTTTCCTGAAATTTTCTGTAGTTTTGTCTGTGTTTTTCTTGATTTCATCCATAATTTCCTCAGAACTTTTCAAAATCAGTTGAAGTTATCTAAATTCTTTTAAATTCCTTATCAAGCAGTTTCTGATACCATTTCTGATTTTATGTTTTCTGTCTCTATATCTTGGTCACTTGTTTGAAACACTCTGTCTTATTTCTTTGTGTAAGCTTAAATTATTTGTTTTCTCTGAGACATTGTGGTATCATATTTATATTTAGCTGATGATTGTATAGTGATGTATTCTCAAGTACTTGCCACCTGTCTCCTGGTGGATACAGTAGAGCAGGAAGTGTGAACTCAATTAGTTCTTGGTTCATTGTTTGTGTAGCATAGTTCAGAGTGGTTCACATGTCTCCATAAGCAGGTGTGCATATGTGAGGTGCCCGACCTCAAGCAGAGCAGAGGCTGTAAAGGAGGGAATGCCACTGGTGTCTGGGCTGGCAAGGGTGGGGACTAGCAACACTCCTGGCTACCAAGAGGGCACAGAATCAAGGGAAAATTATACCCCCTTGCCATCAACCTCCAGTTGTGTTCTGTGCTCACAGGTGGCTCTATCAACAGCCACTTGCAAAACTTCAAGATGGCCACATTGCACCATGCCAGTCCACAATCCATCTGTTTTTCTTCTTTCTTAGTGCTCTTGTTCAGCTTCCTTTTCCATTTGGCACTCAGCCCACCTCTCTGCCTGATCCTCTGAAGCTCAGAGTTCCAGGACCATCCGTATTTGTTTCACTCAGTCTCTCATGTCTTTGTTACAGAGGGTTTGCTTAGTGTGTCTGCCTACTCTATTGTCTTGCCTTGGACTCAAAGGCTAGCCTCTTTTATGCTATTGAGTTTTGTTTCACCTTCTTCACTCACTCTCTCCCAAATCCCTCTATTGTGACTCCTTTCAGAGCAGTTAGTTTAGCAATGACAGCTGGACACCATGCAGCTCTTCTGTTCTCAGGGTTGTGGAGGCTGATGTGCCCATGGCTTATTAGTCCTTTAAATTAATTGTTTCTGTGTGTCTTTGATTTTCTTCAGTTGTCTTTTCTCTGGATAGGGTAAGACCAATAGTTGCACCTTAGATGGCCACTTAGAAGCTTTTAAGACCCTGGTGCTGTTGGTTGTGATTTGTATGGAAGCAGATTGCCAGGTTTTTCTTCCATGGTGTCGTGGATTGTTGTTAGGAGCTGTTGAGTCAGTTCTGACTCATAGCATCTCTGTGCACAACAGAAGGAAACACTGCCCGACCTGGCACAATCCTCACAATTGTTGTTATGCTTGAGTCCAGTGCTGCTGCTATCATGCCAATAGTGCCATTGGGTGGGTTCAAACCACAAACCTTTAGGTTAGTAGTTGAGCACAAACTCTTGGCACCACCCAGATTCTGTGTTTCACTGATCCTAAAACATAGTTTATGTTCAGTAAAGGTTTGTGGCATTAATGACTGAGCTCATCAGGTGAGTATAAGGAGCAAAAAGTACAGGGGGGATTGTAGAAACATACAAAGAAGGGTTATAAAACAAAACTTATATTCCATGGTTAATTTCCCATTTATTGTAGATAAAAACCAGTGAGTGACTGTCTCCTGGAAACGTTTTCTCTGGGATAGTTTTACTTTTTTGGTTCAAGAAGATGACTCCTCAATGAGAGAACTACTGGTGATGAGGCAAGAAGCTGTAGTTTAGAAGTTAGAAGGACACTCTGCTAAAAAGCGGGCACAACAACAATGCTCCTCAACCAGTGAGTACACTATGGCATATTATTCAGCAGCAAAAAGAAATAAAGTACTGACACATGCTGCAATATGGGTGAACCATGGAAACATGCCACATGAGAGAAGCCAGAATACAGGCAGGCCTCTGTCAAATGATGTGGCATCAGACCTCCTTTCATTTCAGGGAAAAGAGACAAATCAAGATCATCTGTGAGTTGGGGCTCAGACATACCTCTGTTCTCCAAACTTTTAAAAAATTTCTGACACCATGTCCTTCCTGTGGCAGTCTCTACTTCTTTTCTGGGGTTAATAATTCACTGAAATTGCCAAAGCAAAACCAAAACCGCAAACATACTTTGTGATTATGGGGTTTATTAGAAAAATAACAGGTTGCAGTTTAAGTTCAAGGTCAACTTGGAAGTAAATGTAACTCAAGATACAGTTTTTGTTTTTGTTTTTAAACAGGACAGCCTTTTCTGTGCTGTGCTTACAGGCACACCTGTTTCTAAACCCTCAGCTCTTGGTTCTTGTCCTCTGCCGTGCTTTAGCAAGTATTAAATTGTGCTTTCTTAAGCTCAGCCATCAAGTTCATGGAGGCATGCCATTCTATCAAGAAGTCTTCTGCCCGAAGGTGCTCATTCCTTTCTTTGGGATTGTTCCCTTTAAGTCTAGTGAGTTGGCAAAACTGAAAAATCTTTTACAAGGGTTCCAAGTACCTTACTTTCATAGTTCCATCCCCACAAGGCATCCATTTACCTTTTTTTGCATCAGCAAAATCATACAGTCCTCTTGGATTGTACCTTATTTGCATAGTACCATCCAATAATTTTGTAGGAGTTATAAGGCTATACTTAGAAAGGTCCTACAGAAGTAATTCACTGCCTCACAGCCACATATTGAATGAAATTATTTATAGGAAATGTCTAGAATAAGCATATTTATAGAACATCAAGTAGATGGTTACCTAGGCCTGGGGATTGTAGAATTGCAGACATGGGGTTGCTATGAGTTAAAACCAACATGATAGCACCTAAAGGCAACAGAACTGGGGACTTGCAGATGACAGTTACAAGATGACAGTTACAGGGTACATTTTAGGCTGGGTACTACTACAGAGAAACAAAACTAGTGAAACATGTTTGTATATATAAAAAGATGTTAATATCAAGGAAATGGCTCACATAGTTGTAGACGTGGGAGAGTCTTGGGAGAAATGGCACGTCAGATGGCAGGCAGGCAAGCAGGTCTGTGAGGCAGGTCAGTCAGTCAGTCCAGCAAACAGGCAGGAAGGTCATAGAGCAGGTCACTGGCTCAAGTCCAAAGAACCAGAGGTTGGAGGATGAGCCAGATGCCAGATTCAGACCCAGCAGAGAACAAGCAAACTCTGCCCAAGTGTCTTAACATATTAACTATCACAGGGTGTGCAGTTAATTTTTATTCTAAAAGCATATAGTGGTACAGATTGCTCAAACCTATTGTTATTAAGTTGATTCTGACTCATGGAGATCCCATGTGTTACAGAGTAGAGGTGCTCCCTGAAGGTTTCTTTACTGTAATCTTTATGAAAGCATTTTGCCTTTCTTCCATGGTGCTGCTGAGTGAATTCGAACTGCCTACCTTTAGGCTAGTAGTTGAATGCAAACCATTTGTGCAGCTCAGGGACACAATTTTGTAAATATACTAGAACCATTGTACATTTTAAATGGATGAAATGGTGTTGTTGTTAAGTGCCAATGAGTCGTTTCTGACCCATAGCGACCCAGTACAGGGTTCCCAAGGAATGACTAGTGACTTTGAACCACCCACTTTGTGGTTCAAACTGACCTTGCAATTCTGTGCTTATCCTGCAGTGCTCCATGGGAATTTTATTTCAGTAAAGTTGTAAATAAAAGTGCAAGTTGCTTGGGTCCAAATTCTGGTTCAACTCACTTATGAACTATGAGAGTTGGAGCAAGTTTTCTGACATCTCTGTGCCTATTTCCTGTTCTGTAAAATGTGGAAAAAGATGGTATTAGCATCATGAGGTTGCTATAAATTTAATTTAATCCTCACATATATGCACAATGCTTTTAAGGTGCCCTAAGGAGCTCT
>NW_006408538.1:6046641-6073391 GCF_000296735.1 Chrysochloris asiatica
GACATATTGTCAGGAGGGAGCAGTCGCTGGAGAAGGATATCATGCCTGGAAAGGTGGAGGGTCAGAGAAAAAGAGAAAGACCCCCAATGAGATGGATTGGCCAAGTGGCAGTATCGATGGACTTAAGTGTGGTAACAGTAGTGAGGTTGGCTCAGGATTGGGCTGTGTTTCCTTCTGTTGTGCATAAGGTTGCTATGAGTCGGTACCAACTCGATGGCACCTAGCAATGACAACAACTGTAGGGTAAGCATTTAACCACTAACCATGAGGTTGAAGGTTCAAACCCACAGTGTGCTCCTCGGAAACCCTATAAATGTTGCTATGAGTCGGAGCCAACTCAATGGCATTTAACAACAACAACAGATGGAAAGAAATTAAAAGTTAGCTACTATCACATAATGTGGAAGAAAGTTGTGTTAGTCTGCTTTTGTAAAGATTTATAGCCTTGGAAATCTCATGGGTTGTTCTACTGTGTCCTTTAGGGTCTCTGTGATTTGAAATAGACTGAGTGGTAACAGGTTTGGTTTTTATTTTTTGTTACTATCGTATATTTGGAACAAGGCTGTAATGTACTTTAACAATGGAGGAGAGTGGATGAGAGTCTGTTGAAGTCTGTTTTCCTATTATTTTATTTTGGCCTGGGGAAGTGAAAATGTAATCGAAGAGCTTCAGGTAATACCAGTAAAGGTGACACTTTCTGAAAAGGTTTTTGTGTGAGCATGCCTGTAATGCTTCTTCAGCTGATTGGTGCATCAAAGATAAATTTTTATTCAGAAAAGCAAGTTTTTCTTTATGGACACTATCTGCCCCTCCTATTTCAAAAGCTCCTGCAGGACTTTGCTTCTTGTCTCAGGCAACCTTAGACCAATGCAAATTCCAGGCAGTCTTCACTCTGAGCTCAAGGACTACTCTGTGGACACTTGGCTCTTTCCTTTGACACTACTGTAAAGCACTTTTAGAGTGACATGCTATTTACAATCTACTGCAGAATAAAGCACTTTTAGAGTGACATGCTATTTACAACCTACAGCAAGATCATTTGAATCATAAAGGTCAGTAGTTCAAACTTACCAACTGTTCCTTGGAAACCCTATACAATGTGGCTCTGAGCTGGAACCTACTTGACAGCACTTAACAATAAACAAGAAGACTTTCATTTCATTGTATTTTATAGTTATAGCTTATATATGATGCTGTCTCTGCTAGTAAGCATTTATCGTCATGAATGCAAGGAAATGATATTTCTTTAAATTTTGCCACAGTACCTATCATAGTGTTAGATGCATAAATGAGTGGCTGTTTCTGATAGTAGCAAATGTAGACAGAGTTTGGACCAACTGCTGCTGGTGCGGGGGAATGTTATGTATGGGTGGTGGTGCCAAAAATAGCAAGTAAATAGAAGTCAGGATGCTCCTCCCCTCTCTTTCTGTCTTCCAGTCTCACTCTAGGACATGCATTAGTAGAATGTAACGCTGAGCCAGCTGGCAAAGGAGACATGTAATTTGCAGAGTACCAGCCCTAGCATCATCACAAGGCAGAGCTTAGTAGGGTGAATTTGGGGCTGAGACAGTATCCTAGTAACTGGCACATTGGTCATCACATATGTGTGCTGAAGAAGGATATAGATAATCACAACTTTATAGCCTGTTCTGGGAGCAAGAAGTCATCGAGACTTCACTTAGTTATCAAATGACTGTTTGCTAAGAAGAGTAAAGAGAAAACACAAAGTGTTCAAAGGTGTGGTGGGTCTGTGTTCCACTTGATCAATTACACAGGACTCTTAAATATTGTGAAGATCATGCAGGCAGCGTGAAGCTGGCTCAGTTTTGGACTTTATTAGTGGGTTTGGGTTGTTGGTTGTGCAAGTGATTAACTGTAGAATGAGGATCTGGACCAAAAGAAAGCGCTTCTTGCTCTGAGGAACAGGGTTCCCGCAGTTTGTGATGCTGGGTATCTGTTACAGGCTGAATTCTAAAGATGTCCCCCAAGGCGCTTGCCCCTGGTAATTTAATCAAATACTATCAATCTAGATAGTACTGTGAGGGGATTTTGCAGATGTAATTAAGATTAAGCTCAAAATTCACAGCAATTAAATGGACTCTGAATCCTAGCAACCCTATTTGTTGTTGTTACATGCTGTCAAATCAGTTCCAACCCATAGCGACCCTGTATAGGGCTTCCAAAGAGCTGTTGGTGAGTTTGAACTGCCAATGTTGTGGTTCAAACCAACCTTGCGGTCCAGTGCTTTATCCAGAGTGCCACACCAGGACTCCAGCAACACTATAGGACAGAGTAAAACTACCCCATAGAGTTTCCAAGGCTATAAATCAGTACAGAAGTCAAAGGGATGGAGAAATCTTTCTCCCACAGAGTGGCTTTTGTTATTGTTGTTGTTAGGTGCCATCAAGTAGGTATTGATTCATAACTACTCTCTGTCCATCAGAATGAAACACTGCCAGGTCCTGTACCAACCTCCCAATCATTGCTACATTTGACCCATTGCTGCTGCCACTGTGCCAGTTCATCTCATTGGGGGTCTTCCTTATTTATCTCTGACCCTCTACTTTACCAAACTTAATATCCTTCTCCAGGGACTGGTTGCTCTTGACAATATGTCTGAAGTATGAGAGATGAAGTCTGGCCATCCTGGCTTCCAAGGAGCATTCTTGTATCTCTTCCAATACAGATTTGTTTATTCTTTTGACAGTCCATGATACTTTTAATATTTTCTTTAAACACCCTAACTAAAATGCATTAATTGTTCTATGGGTTTCTACAGAGTGGCTGGTGGGTTGAACTTGCTGACCTACCCATTAGAACTCAAGTGCTTTAACTGCTGTGCCACCAGGGCTCTTTTAATTATCAAAATTAAAAGTGTTTTCTGAAACTATCTAGTTGGGATCATTCTAATCACATAAATCCTCAGAGAAATTTCTCCAAATGGAGCCAGATTGACACAGGGAGGCAGAAGGAGAAGTAAGAGATTTGAAGTGTGAGAAGGATTTGATCTTCCATTGCTGGTTTTACAGGTGGAGACAGGGGGTCACAACCAAGGAATGCAGGTAGGCTCTAGAAGCTGAGAACAACACCCATCAAGGAAATGGGGACCTCAGTTCTACAACGGCAAGAAACAGAACTTAGCGACAACCTGAAAGAGTTGGGAAGTGAACTTCCAAGATCTTTCTCTAGTCTCAAGAAAGAATGCAACCCTGCCAACACCTTGATTTTGTCTTTGTGAAAGCTGGAGCAGACAACCAGCTGAGCCATCTTGTGCTCTGAACAAATGATCTACAAAACTATGAAATAATAAATGGTGTTTTTTAAAAGCCATTTTCTGTGTTGACAATAGAAAACTATTGTTGCTACTTGTCATAGAGTCAATGCTGAATCACAGTGGCCTTATAAGACAGAATAGGAATGCCCCATAGGGTGCGTAACCTTTACAGGGGGAAGAACACACAGCATTTTCAAGCTGAAAGAACTGAAGGAAAAATTTAAGTCTTGACTTGCAATATTGAAGGATTCTATGGGCAAAATATTGAGTGATGCCGAAATCATCATAAAAGATGGAAGGAACGCTCAGAATTACTGTACCAAAAAGAAACGATCTACGTTCAACCATTTCAGGGGATAGCATACGATCAAGAGCCAATGGTACTGAAGGAAGAAATCCAAGATCCACTCAAGGCTTTGGGAAAGAACAAGGCTCCAGGAGTTGATGGAATGCAAACTGAAATCTTACAACAAAGTGATGCAGCACTGGAGACACTCACTCATTTATGTCAAGAAATTTGAAAGACAGCTACCTGTCCAATTGATTGGAAAAGATCCATATTCGTGCCCATTCCAAAGAGACGTGACCCAATGGAATGGGGAAAAATCGTAAAATATCATTAATATCACACGCAAGTAAAACTTTGCTAAAGATTACTCACAAATGGCTGCAACACTGCTTTGACATGGATCTACCAGAGGCTCAACATTGTTCCCAAAAAGGACCTGGAACAAGGGCTATCTATCAGATGGTTGCTGACAACAGATGGTTCTAGACTGAAAGCAGAGAATACCAGAAATACATTTATCTGGGCTTTATTGACTATACAAAGGTTTTCAACTATGTGGACCTTGACAAATATGGACAACATTTCAGAGAATGGATATTCCAAAAGACTTAATTGTGCTCATAAGGAACTGGTACATAGACCAAGAGGCAGTCGTTTGAACAGAACATTGAATGATTTAAGTCAGGAAAGGTGTGCTCCAGGTTGTATTCTTTCACCGTATTTATTTGATCTGTATGCTGAGCAGATAATCCAAGAAACTGGATTATATGAAGAAGAGCATGGCATTGAAATTGGAGGATGGCTCATTAACATACTGTGACGTGCAGATGATACAACTTTGTCTCCTGAAAGCAATGATGACTTAAAATACTGATGAAGATCAAAGACATACAGCTTTCAGTATGAATTGCACCTCAATGTAAAGACAATAAAAATCCTCACAACTGGACCAATAAATAAAATCATGATAAATGGAAATAAGATTAAATTTGTCAAAGACATCATTTTTCTTTTCAGTCCACATGCATAGAAGCATCAGCAAGAAATCAAACAATGTATTTCATTATCCAGTTCTGCTGCACAGACTTTTTTAAAGCATCCAAGAGCAAAGATGTCCATTTGATGAGTAAGGTTCGCCTGACCCCAGCCATGTGTTTTTCATATGCAAGTGAAAGTTGGACAGTGAATAAGAAAGACTAGAAGAATTGATGCATTTGAGTTATGGAGTTGGAGAAAAATATTAAAAGTACCATGGACTGCTAGGAGAACAAACAAATCTATATTGGAATAAGTGTAGTCAGAATGCTCCTTAGAAGCCAGTGTGGTGAGACTTGGTCACTCATACTTCAAACATTTTATTAGGAGCAGCCAGTCTCTGGAGAAAGACATTATGTATGGTAAAGTGGAAGGTCAGGCAAAAAGAGGAAGACCTGCAATGAGTAGGATTGGCACAGTGGCAGCAGCAAGTTTATCAATGATTGTGAGGACGGCACAGGACTGGGCAATGTTTCATTCCGTTATGCATTAGGTCACTGTGAGTCAAAACTGACTTGATGGCACCTAACCACACCAGTCTCTACAGCAGCAGATCACCAGGTCTTACCTCATGTATAGTGACTGGTGGGTTCAAATGGATAAACTTTCAGTTAGCTGTCCAGTACTCCATCACTGCACTCACCAGGCCTCCTTAGAAAGCAAACACAGCACTGTCTTAGGTATCTAGTACTGCCACAGCAGAAATACCACAAGTGGATGGCTTTAACAAACAGAAATTTATTACAAGTCCAAATTCAGAGAGAAGACTTTCTCTCTCTGTCCGCTGTGGGGAAGATCTTTGTCAACAATCTTCACCTGGGTCTAGGAGTTTCTTAGTGTAGGGGCCCCAGGGCCAAAGGACCCACTCTATTCCTGCCTCTGCTTTCTTGCTAGTTGGAAGTCTCTCTGATCTCTACTCTCTTGGTTAATCTCTTTTGTATTTAAAAAAAGACTGACTTAAAATACAACCTAAATTTACAGATTGCATTCTGCCTCATTAACATAACTGCCAATATTCTTGTCTCATTAACATTGAAAGATAAGGATTTACAATGCAGAATAATTGACATCAGATCACAAAATGAAGGATAATTACATCATAGTGAGAGTCACAGACTAGCTAAATTGACACATATTTGTGTGTGTGTGTGTGGGGGGGGGCATAATTCAATCCTTAACAAGCACCCCAGAATGTTCCAGGGAAATGTTTGTTTTGATTTTTTTTTCTGGTGACTCCACTGGCTGCCTCCAATTGCCGCATTATTATTCTTGGCAGAGGCCACTGCGTCCTTACAGAAAAGTACCTGGAGGCTGCTGTGATGATTGTCTTGACTTGCCTGAATTTCTACGGGGTCCTACAGAATAAGGACACTTTGGAGAGCCTCCCCGTACTGCTGTGTGGACTAGCTCAGAGAGCATTCACACCATTCTTTCTGTGCATTGTCTATACAATCAATAGGCAGTCAGACTGTCACAGTACAGAAGAATGATAGGTTGGGAATGGATAACAGGTAAATGGTGAAGGTAGAGTTAGACTGAATCAAAACATTTACTAAACTCTCTTTATTTCCTTTCCTCTTAATCATGTTCTGTTTCCCTGTCTCAGAGGAAGTATCACTTATCTGAGCATCAAGATGGAGAGGTTGTATTATCAAGCTGTAGATGTAATTGTTAAACTAAATTAAACTGTCAGGAGTTCCAAGGTAGCTCCCTTGTTGATTGGGGATCAGTTCACTCACCAAGCAGAATATGCCTTGTGATCCTGTCCAGATAATGGGTACTGTGAAACTTGGAGGAAGAGTTGGCCTTCACCAAGTTTTGTTAAAACCTCTTTAGTGGGGACTTCGGTGTCAGGCTGCATCTATTTCTTTGGACTTATGGTTCACAGGGAAACTATTATTGTAGAATTTTTCTGCTCTTGGACAACTGCTGTTTCATTAAGTGAATTCAGAGATCTGGACATCGAGGGGTTAGATGAGCTGTCAGGAATTTCATACTGGCAGAAAATGGAAAGCTCTGTTGTTTTCTTTATTTCTTATCACTAAATTCCATTACAGATTGGTAACGACTCTCCGGACAGAACATTTCAAAGTTTTATTGTGCTCCTCCAGTTGTTAGCCATCTGATCTTTGGCCCCAAGCCTTCTTTTTCCTCAGGAGTTAGGGTTTGTCATTTTCTGGAAGAGATTCTGTAATTGTCAGCTCCGTTTTCTAAGTGCTTCTTCTTATTTTTGTTGTTGTTTTTAATGTACAACAGTGCTTATAACCTTTACACAGGCCATCTTTAAATTTATAGCACTGTGCCAATGCAAATGTTGCTTTATCTTTTTGCCTATTAATAAGAACATCTCATTTTTATTTCATGCTGTTATGTTTTCAAAGAGCTTCACATCTGTATTTTCAACACTCGATCCTTCTGTGAGATTTGGCTTTACTAGAGAGACTTTAAGGGGACTTTGAGGTGGGTTCATGACCCATTTTACATGGAATGCTGCCTATCTGGTCATCTTTTCTCTGGGCTCAGATGTTTGCCTGTGTGCAAGATGGGTTCTTTCAAGTTTAGTCCCTGTCCTTAGAAATACTCAAGGGGATTCTTTTTCTTTTGGGACTTTATATAAGTCCAAAGGGCATTGACAATCACTTTATGGAATGAATCCATGTTAAAACACATACAATAATAAAAGCTAAGCACTTCTTGTACCTTAAGATCTAGTTAGATTAGTTTCAAAACTACATTCCAAACCCTCTGGAAAAGTTTATCTCCTCCTTTGTTGTTGTTGTTAAGTGCCATCGAGTCGATTCCGACCCAGAGCAACTCTGTATAGGGTTTCCAAGGAGCGGCTGGTGAGCTTGAATCACCGACTTTGCACTTCAAATGACTTTTCAGTCTGATACATTAACCCACAGCGCCACACCAGGACTTCTTGGTGGTGGTGGTAGTGTTAGTGTGCCATGGAGTTGGTTCCAACTCATAGTGACCCTGTATGAGGTTTCTATGGCTGTAAAACTTTATGGGAGCAGAAAGCCTCATGTTTCTCCCATGGAGTGGCTGGTAGTTTCAAACTGCTGACCTTGAGGTTAGCAGCCCAACTAGTAACCATTACGCTACCAGAGCTCCTTTCCAGGACTCCTTAACAGTCCTTAAATTCCTAGATGCTTATACTATCATAGGCACCACTGGCTCAGACATCCTGCTATCATGGGAATCTTCTGTTGGTCTTTTTCCTTTGACCCTGTGTGACAGTCATATGGTTTCTTCACTTCACACACACACACACACACACACACACACCATCATTTATACAATGTATTTGCTCAGTCTGCATGTGCATGGACAGCCTTTACTGAAGGATTGTGGAGACAGCAGAGCTGGTTTGAATGACAACGATGAAAACAACTTCATTGTGTATAGACGCTTAGTTCTTTAAGCTTTCTGGTTTCTTTGGCATGTTACTCAGCTTATCTCTTTTTCTATTTGCTTCCTCACCTCTCTTCTTTCCTGTTTACTAATTCCTATTTATTGCTAATGCAAACAACAGTTTATTGATCACGTATTGCTTTGCTTCTTTGTATTGACTAATCTCAACACTTTTGGCACTTTGTGTTTCATAAGGCTTCCTTGCAGAGGCTGACCTGTGTACTGTAGGATGTTTAGCAGCATCCTTGGCAATTGTCCACTAGATGCCAGTAGCATCCACTTCCTCAAGTCCTGACAACTAAAAATTCCTTCAGACATTACCAAATGTCCCCAGGGGTAAGGGACAGAGGATTGAGAACCACAGACCATGCCTTCAGGATTTTAACAGTCATCTTGATGAATTGTTCTAAATAAAGACACTTCCTGCCCCTGAAAGGAATTCTGTAGTCAGTTATTAGAGCATTTTTTACCCTCTGTTTAAGTAATACTGGTGGTCACTGTGTGCCAGGCACTGTGCTAAACATTTCATATAGATTGTATTATTTAAGAGGAGGCCTGGTGGGTCATTGGTTAAACACTTGGCTGCTGTCTTAGTTTGGGTTCTCTAGAGAAGCCAAACCAGTAGAAGCCTATATATGTGTGTGTGTGTGTGTGTATGCATGTATGTGTATATGTACACATACATACACATTCTTACATACATATGTATACACACCTATCTCTATATCTATTTATCTATGTAAATATAGATACATACATACATAAATGGTGTGGCACTGTAGGATAAGCACTAGACTGCTAACCACAAGGCCAGTAGTTCAAACTCACCAGCCATTCCTTGGAAACCCTTAACAGAATTTCTTTGAGTCAGAACCTACTCTATGGTACTTAACAACAAAAATAACTCAGAAAGAGAGAGCGTCCAGGTGCTATTGTTTATTGCCTTTGAGTCAGCTATGACTCACAGCAACCCTGGATGGGGTCTCTGAGGAGTGGTTGGTGGGTTTGAACTGCTGACCTTGCACTTCAAAGTGACCTTGCAGTCCAATTTTTCCTGGTGTGGCACTGTGGCTTAATGTTGTTGTTGTTGGTAAGTACCGTCACCTCAGTTCTGACCCATAGTGATCCTATATAGGATTTCCAAGGAATGGCTGGTGAGCTTGAACTGCCAACCTTGCAGTTCAAACCAACTTTGCACATGAACCCACAGTGCCACATCAGGACTCCTGTTGGTTAATGTATTGGACTGCAAAGTCGCTTTGAATGGTAAGGTTGGCGGTTCAAGCTATATATATATATATATGGCTGTGTCTATATATGTTCAGCCATTTCAAGAGGTAGCATATGATCACGAGCCAATGATACTGAAGGAAGAAGTAAGTCAAAGGTGCACTGAAGGAATTGGCAAAGAACAAGGCACCAGGAATTGATGGAATAAAAATTGAAATCTTTCAAGAAAGTGAGGTGGCACAGGAGGCACTCACTCATCTCTGCCAAGAAATTTACAGCCTTGGAAATCCTATGCAGGGTTGCTATGAGTGGGAACCAACTCCATGGCATATAACCATGACCACCACCCACACCCACACCCACATACCCCCACACACGTATTTATATATTTGTAACAACATGCATGTATATGTACATGTTGTTGCTGTTGTCAAGTACCATTGAATCACTTCGACCCATAGCAACCCTGTATAGGGTTTCTGATGAGAGACTGGTGAGTTTTAACTGCTTACCTTGTGATTCAAAGTGACTTTGCAGTCCAGCACGCTAGCCCACAGTGCCACCCCAGGACTCCATACATACATACGTGGTGATGATGGTTGTGTGGAGTTAGTTCTGACTCATAATGACCCTGTATTGCATTTCCAAGGCTGCAAATATTTATGGGAGCAGAAGGTTTTTTCTTTCTAGCCCGGAGTGTCTGGTAGGTTCAAACTGCTGATCTATCAGTTATCAGCCCAGCTTGTAACCCGCACGCTACCAAGGCTCACTATACACATCCATATGCATACGCAAACTAGCTGTTCTCAAATCCTCTGGTCTTGTAGAAATGTCCTGCCTTGTAATGTTGTTGTTGCTCTTAAGTGCCGTTGAGTCAGTTCTGACTCCTAGAGACCTTGTATAGGGTTTCTGATGAGCTGCTGGTCGACTTGAAATGCCAACCTTTCGGTTAGCAGTCCAGTGCTTTACCTATTGTGCCATGCCAGGACTCTTGTAATAGAATCGTTTAATTCATTTAGAGTCTTATGGGGGCGGTGGTACTCTCCTTATCTCCAGCCTTTAATTTCTAAACTCATCAACAACACTATCTATTGTAAATGGTAAACTTGAATATTGGAAAGGAGCCCCAGGTACACAGTGGGTAAGCAACTCAGCAAGAGAAAGACATGGTGATTTGCTTCAGTAAAGATTACAATCTAGAAAACCCTATGGGCATTTCTACTCTGTCACATAGAATTGTCAACTCAGTGGCAAACAACCAGAATAAAGGTAACAGCAAAGAAAAGGCAGCTGAGGAAACAACTTAAAATGGAATATCAGACCTCATTGATTTTTACTGCCCCTTGGGGTTTTTTTGGTTTTTATTTTGGCTCAGAATTTCTCACCAACTGAATTTGTCTTCTGTCCTGGGTATTATTGGCACCTCTTTTTCCATCCTTGTCTTTTCTTCCCAACTACCAACCCAACCCAAAAGTCATGGAGCATCATGAGCAGTCAGTCTCTGTCTCATGCTGGACCACGTTGGATTGAGTTTTCATATATAACTAAGATAAGCACCAGACTGCTAACTGCAAGGTTGCTGGTTCGCACCCACCAATTACTCCTCAGGAACCCATATAGGGTTGCTATGAGTAAGAACCAACTCAGCAGCACTTAACAACAACAACAACAACATTATAGCAGTATTCTGTCTTTAATGGCCAGATCTTAGATCTTTCAATAAAGTGTTTTCATTCTATGTTTTTGTTCTTTGGGGGGTATTAATAACCAACATACTTAGCTGCTAACTAAAAGTTTAGGTAGAAGTTGTAATCCACTCAGAATTGTTTTGGAAGAAAGGTCTAGTAATCTACATCTGAAAAATCATCCTTTGAAAACTGTATGGATCACAGTTGGCTTGGACACACATCGGGTCACCATAATTTGGAATCTTTGTTGTTGTTGTTAAGTGCTGTTGAGTTTGTTCTGACTCATAGTCACCCTGTATAGGGTTTCCAAGGAATGACTAGTGGGATTGAACCATCAATCTTCAGTCCAGTGCTTATCCTACAGCACCACACCAGGACTCCAGTTGACATCTACTAGTTGGCATGTTTTGTTTTGTTTGTTTGTATTTTCTAGCTTTTCCTTCCAACTGGATTTCTTCCGTTGCAGGAATCCAATATGAGAATGTTAGAACTAGAGGAGGTTGGGGCTCTGTAGTGCAGTCTGAAAACTGTTTCTCCATGATACAATTCTGCTACAGCTGCAGGACTGCAAGGCAGGGTGGAAGGAGTTTTATAGACCCTCTTAGTTTTTCATGGCAAGAGAACAATATTGAAAAGTCTTTCTTCATCAGTCAAAAAGTCATTACTCTGTTATTTCTCCTGTCACAGTATCAGATATTTTGGCAGTGACCCCAGGGGATATTTGCTCTTTAAACATTCATGCTTATTCACAACTACTTGAAGTAGTAGCTGGACCAAATCATAGCATCATTGTTTTATAGAACAATGGCAGAGAGACCCCAGAAAACAAAATGTTCTGCAGTATTCCGTTGTTTTAATTCCTGCTTCTTGTACATTCTCCCAACACTTTCTTACTTCCTCAAAGAGCCTCCTATTTAGGTTTACTTACAGAACCCTAGTGATGCTGTAGGATAAGCACTAGACTGTGAACTGCAAGATCTGACAGTTCAATCTCAACAGCTACTCCAAGAGAGAAAAACAAGTGTTTCTGTGCCTGTCAGGTCCAGTTTAACAGCCTTAGAAATCCCTTTCAGGGTCTCTAAGGGTCAGAATCAAATCAGTGGCAGTGGGTTTGGTTTTGGGTTTGTAGCTAATTAAAAGAGCTGGTTCAGTAAGCAGTCCTTGTGGCACTGTGGTTAATGTTGTGTTGTTAGCCACAAGGTTGGCATTCAAACCCACCAGCCACTCCACAGGAGAAAGGTGAACCTGCCTGCACCTGTAAAGGTTTAGTCTCAGAAACCCTAAGGGTGCAGTTCTACTTTGTGCTGTAGGGTCGCTGTGAGTCAGTGGGTTGGGTTTGGGTTTGATAGTTAATTGTACACAGTTTATAGATGAGTAACTGGATTCCTAGAACTGTCAAGTGATTTGACTACACGGAGATGGTGGATTAAGGAAAACATTTTACAAAGTGTATGAAAGTGTTTCACTTGCATTTTCTAATAATACGAAATTTAAGCAAGACCATTGACAATCCGATTAGATTTATATTTGTGTTCAACAAGCATTTAATTCAGCGTTGGTGGTGAGCCAGGCACTTGAAAACGCCTGTCAAATAGTTGAGTACATTCTGGCATGTCAATTCTCAGGGCTACTCTAAGAGAGTACTTTTCCAGATCTGAAAATTGAAGCGCAGAGAGGGGAAGGACTTGTCTAAGGTCCCCCAGCTGGAGATTAGCAGAACCATGATTCAAATCTAATTGCTTGTTGAATTATATTTCAGAACCTTTGATTCTTGTGTGCACCGCCACTTTATCTGACTCAGTAGCATAGTGGGTTATGAGTTGCACTGCAAACCACAAGGTCAGCTGTTCGATTTTACCTTATGTTCCAATGGAAAAATATGAAACTTTCAGCTCCAAAGAGACTGACAGCCTTGGAAACTCTATTCAGGGTAGCTACCAGTTGGAACCATTTTCACGGCACATCACCACTACCATATCTATCAATTGGTCCTGGCGTGTTACTGTAGGATAAGCACTGGACTGCTAACTGCAAGGGCGGTGGTTCAGAGTTAGCACATGCTCCTCAGAAACCCTATTCAGGATTACTATGAGTCTAAAGTAACTTGAGGGCTCTTAGCAACAACAAGACATCTACCAGTTAAGGAGGTGTTTGCCTGACAGACATTTGTTAACGGGGAGTTTGCTAAATAAATAAGGATTTTGCCACCCACACTTGTCTTTTCTAAACCAGGTAGGATTTGAGAAAGAACATAATCTCCAGGAGAAACTAAAGGTTTAACTTCTGGGGCAAAAAATCCTAAAATGACTAATGATTCCTGCCTCCTGGTATTCACACCTAAGAGAGCTGGTCTGTGTGATCAATAGCATATGGCAAAAGTGATGACATGTTCCTTCTGATATTATGTTGAGGCACAGAATATGGGGCAAGATATCAAGAATTACATGTGGTCAGTAAAACCTTGAAGACTGTTGAGGCCTGCACCCCTCCTTGCTTGAGTAATTGTGAAGTTGTGTAGGACATGCTCAGGGGCATAGTTGAGCAGTCTCAGCCTGGGACATGCCATTAAGAAAGCACACCCATAAAAATTCTGTATTTTACTTCCTTGTAAGATGTTTTACAGGCTGGACTGGTTTACTCAATGCCACAGGCATAACTTTAAAGGATGACCTTCTACTGAGGCAGAGGTGGACACCAGCCCTTGGGATGGTTTACACTGGAGTCCCAAAGAGCTGTGCATGCTTGACATCCCAGAATAAGTTTTGTTTGCCTTGAATGGAGGTCTTTTAGATATGATCCATCTTGAAGAAATACTGCTCATATACCAAATTATCTTGTTGTTAAATGCCATCGAATTGGTCCTGGGTTTCCAAGGAGTGGCTGGTGAGTTTGAACCATCCACCTCGTGTTTCAAACCAACCTTGAGTTTGAGTGCTTAGCTTTTGGTGCCATACCAGAACTCCCCCAATTAGCATTGAACTGCCAACCTCATGGTTCAAACCAACTCTCTTTGGAGAATTGGATTACCATGCTGTGAATGGCCCTATGAATAGGACCATGTGTCTGGGAATTGAAGAATCACAACAATTAGTGAGAACTGAGGCCAAGCAACCTATGTGAATGAGCTTGGAAGTATATTCTTGAGTCTCAGTGGGGTATTGAGGTTGACTGCAAACTATGAGAAGCCAAAGCCAGAACCACCCAGCTAAGAGGCTTTTGGAATTTAGACTCTTGGAAACTGTATCAGACAGTGTTTATTTTTAAGCTGCTAAATTTCAGGATAAGTTTTTACACAACAGTTGGTGTTGTTGTTAGGTACAGTAGGGTAGGTGCTGACTCACAGTGGCCCTATGCACAACATAATGAAACACTGCCTGGTTCTGCACCATCTCAAAATTGCTGTTAGGTAGAGCCCATTGCTGCTGCCACTGTGCCAGTCCATCTCATTGGGGGGTCTTCCTCTTTTGTACTGACCCTCCACTTAAACAAACATAATGTCTTTCTCCAGGGACTGACCCCTCCTGATAATATGTCCAAAGTATGAAAGGCGAAGTCTCGCTATCCTGGCTTCTAAGGAGCATTCTAGCTGTACTTCTTCCAACACAGATTTGTTTGCTCTTATGGCAGTCCATGGCATTTTGATATTCTTTTTCAACACCACAGTTCAAATGTATCAGTTCTTCTATGATCTTCTGTATTCATTGCCCAATTTTCACATGCATATGAGACTCTTGGTGTGGCTCTGTAGGATCAGCACTAGACTTTGAACCACAAGGTGGGCAGGTAGTTCAAACCCACTATCATCTCTTCAGAAACCATATACAAGGTTGCTATAAGTCAAAACCGACAGGAGGGCACTTAACAGCAATGAGACAATTGAAAATACTAGGCTTGGCTCAGACAAAACTTTATCCTCAAACTGATAATCTTTGTTCTTTGATACTTTAAAGAGGTCTTGTGCAGCAAGGTCTTGTGTATTGATTGATTTCTTAATTGCTGCTTTCATGTGTGTTGATTATGGATCCAAGCAAAATGAAGTTTTTGACAACTTTACTCTTTTTTCCTTTTATCATGATCTTATTTATTGGTCCAGTTGTGAGGATTTTAATTTTCTTTACATTGAGTTGCAATTCATACTGAAGGCAGTATATCTTTGATCTTCATCAGTAAGTATTTTAAGTCCTCTTCACTTTCAGCAAGCATGTTTCAGGTTGTTAATAAATCTTCCTCCTATCCTAATGTCATCTTCTTCATATAAACAAGCTTATCGTATTATTTGCTCAGCATACAGATTGAATAAGTATGGTGAAAGGACACACCGTGATGCATTCTTTTCCCGATTTAAAACCATTTATTATCCTCTTTATGTTCTAACATGTGTCTCTTGGTTTATGTACAGGTTCCTCAGCACAATTAAGTGTTCTGGAATACCTGTTCTTTGCAATATTATCCATCGTATGTTATGATCTGCATAGTTGAAAGCTTTGCATAGCCAATAAAACACAGACAAACATCTTTCTGGTGTTCTCTGTTTTTAGCCAAGACCACAGGACTTCAGCAGTGATGTCCCTAGTTCCACATACTGTTCTGAATCTGGATTGAACCTCTGGCAGTTTTCTGTTGATATACTGTTCAACAATTTTTGAACTATCTTAAGCAAAATTTTGCTTACATGTGATAATAATGATATTGATATATGATTTCCACCTTTTGTTGGATCACTGTTCTTTGAAATAGTCATACATATGAATCTCTTCCAGGTAGGTGTCTTTCACATCTTGGCATAGATGAGTGATCACCTCTAGTATTGCATCGATTTGGTGAAAGATTTCAATTTGTATTCCATTGGTTCCTGGAACCTTGTTTTTCATCAATGCTTACAGTGCAACTTGGAGTTCTTCTTTCAGCACCGTTGATTCTTGATCATATGCTACCTCTTGAAATGGTCGAAAATCAGCCATTTCTTTTGGGCACAGTGACTCTGTATATTCTTTCCAACTTCTTATGATGGTTTCTGCATCATTCAATATTTCTTCCACTTTGCTATTGTTGTTAGGTGCTGTTGAGTTGGTACCGACTCATAGTGACCTTATACACAACAGAATGAAACACAGCCAGGTCCAGCGCCTATCTCAAAACCATTGCTACATTTGAGTCCATTGCTGCTGCCACTGTGCCAGCACATTTCATGCCTTTCAGCACTGCCTTCTTGGCCTTCATCACGTTTGCTCTGGCTTCAGTTTTGCGGAGAACAAGGGCTTCCTTATTTGCTTTCTACACCATCTTTGTATAAAGGCTCTTCCATTTTCTTTTGGTGCTGCCTGCATCATTCAAGATCTTCGCCATAGAATCCTTCAGTGTTGTACACTGAGGCTTGAATTTTTCTTTATTTTCTTTCAACTTTAAAAATGCTGAGCGTGTGCTTTCCTTTTGATTTTATGACTCCAGGTCTTTGCACATTTCATTATAATACTTGACTCTGTCTTCTCAAGCTGTCTTTTGAAATTTTCTATTTAGCAATGGATGACTATTATGACATTATCAGTAAAAGACAACTTTAGCAAACTTCTCAATTGCAGAAATAACACACTCTACTAGAATTGACTATAGAATCTGCAGAGAATTCTGACAAATTTTGGCCAATAGCCAGAGGTTTTATTGGACTTTTAGTTAAAAGTGATGGCAATCTAAGTGGTGCAATCGGTGAAGTGTTCAACTACAAGCTGAAAGGTTATTTAAAAAAAAAATGTTTTAATTTTGAAATCACCCAGAGATGCCTCAGAGGAGAGGTCTTAGAAACCCTATGGAGTAACTCTAGTCTGAACACATGAAATCACCATGAACCTGAATCCATTAAAAGGCAACTAATAACAATAACACTAAAGTGAAATGAAAGAGAAATGTGTGATAGCTAGACATAGTGTTCAGGATAGCAGGATAACTGACATAATGGGGGATAGTCAAGGAAAGAAAGTGTGGTTACAGATTGTCACTGAAATCCAAGAGCGGAGGGGGCTGGGCTGGCTCCTGCTGAGGATGGGCAACAAGTGGGAGCTGATTGGGAGCTCACCAAAAGTGGTCAGAATTCTCTGCAGATTCTATAGTCAATTCTAGTAGAGTGTGTTATTTCTGCAAATGAGAAGTTTGCTGAAATTGTCTTTTACTGGTAATGTCATAATAGTTATCCATTGCTAAATATTATCCATTAAGGAAGCTGTTATGTAAGTTGTGAGGGTATTTCTTTTGATTGAGCTTAAGGTAGTGGAAAGAACTGGAATCACTTTGGCTAATAAAGCAAAGTTAATTCTGCTCATGAGGAATCTGTACCTGGACCAAGAAGCAGTTGTTCGAACAGAACATGGGAACACTGGATGGTTTAAAATTAAGAAAGGTGTGCGACAAGGTTGTATTGTTTTACCATACTTATTCAACCTGTATGCTGAGCAAATAATTTGAGAAGCTGGGTTCTATGAAGAAAAACATGGCATCAGGATTGGAGGAAGACTCATTAACAACCTGCCATATGCAAATGATGCAACCTTGCTTGCTGAAAGTGAAAAGGACTTAAAATACTTACTGATAAAGATCAAAGAGCACAGCCTTCAGTATGTATTGCATCTCAATGTAACGAAAACAAAAATCCTGACCACTGGACCAATAAACAACGTTCTTATCAATGGAGAAAAGATTGAAGTTGTCAAGGACTTCATTCTTCTTGGATCAACTATCAGCACTCATGAAGCACCAGTCAAGAAATCAAACGATGTACTGCATTAGGCAAATCTGATGCACAAGACCTTTTTAAAGTGTTGAAGAGCAAAGATGTCAGCTTGAGGACTAAGTACGCCTGACACAAGCCATGGTATTTTCAATAACCTCATATGCATGTGAAAGTTGGACAATAAGGAAGACCGTAGAAAAATTGGTGTTTTTTAGTTATGGTGTTGGAAGAGAATATTGATAGTACCATGGGCTGCCCATAGAACCAACAGATCTGTGTTGGAAGAAGTGCAGCCAGAGTGCTCCTTGGAGGCCAGGATGGCTAAGCTTCGTCTCTCCTACTTTGGACATATTGTCAGGAGGGACCAGTCACTGGAGAAGGATATCATGTTTGGTAAGGTGTAGGGTCAGAGAAAAAGACCCCTCAATGAGATGGATTGGCCAAGTGGTAGCATCAATGGGCTCAAGCGTGGCAACAATAGTGAGGTTGGCCCAGGATTGGGCAGTGTTTCGTTCTGTTGTGCATAAGGCCACTATGAGTCGGCAACGACATGATGGCACCTAACAACAAAACAACAATAAAGCAAAAGAATCAAAAAGATTAGCTCCAGTGTCAAAATGTGGAGTTTGGGCCATATGACATCTGTCTAAGTGATTAACCCCATTGTTTAACGTTTATAGAGTTAGAAGTAAGTCTTGGAAAGTGATTTCCAAGCCTGATTATCTTTAGGATCACATTGGGTACATTTAAAAAAATATAAATCTACGAGCGTGTTCCATTAGGTACTTTTAAAAAATTTCTCAGGTAATTCTAATGTCCCAGTACATCGATTACCATAACCTTTGAATTTCACTGTTGAGAATTTTAGACTACTGGTTCTCAACCGGGCTGCCTATTAGAATTCCTGAGGACCTTATTTTGAAAAGCTCCTGTGTCTTTCTCTGCAGAGACTTTGTTTTAATATTAATTAATTATGAGATGGAATCCTGGCTTTGAGACTTAAAAACATCCTAAAGGCATGTTTAATGTGCAGCCAGGGCTGAGGACCACTGTTCTAGTTCAGCTCCCTCAATTTTGCAGAGAAGATAAATTGGACTCAGTGAGGTTGTGATTAAGATGACATAATTAGTTAATATCATAGTTGGAATAAAACTTAGTTCCTTTTGCTTTGCCTTGACCTACTCTACTGTCTAAGTTGTCTAATACTGCTATGACAGAAATACCACAAGTGGATGACTTTAGCAACCAGACATTTATTCTCTCACAGTTTCAGAGGCTGAAAGTCCAGATCCAGAGTGCTGGCTTTTGGGGAAGGCTTTTTCTTTGTCAGCTCTGGGGAAAGGCCCTTGTCTCCTTTCATCATCTGTAAGTCTGGTATTCACTGGAGATCTTCATACCTCTTGGCATCAGTCATCCCCTGGATCTAGGAGCTTCACAGTGCAGAGAATCTAGGTTCAAAGGACATGCTCCATTCCTAGCTCTTCTCCTTTGATAGCAGTAGGTCCCTCCAAACTCAGCTCACTTCTCTTTCCTTTTATATCTCAAAAGAGATTGAATCAAGATACTACCTAATCCCGTAGTTTACATCTGACCTCATTAACATAATAGAAGTGAGGATTTATAACATAGCATAATCACATCAGTTCCGAGTTTATCACATCAAGTTAGATCATGGGGTTGATTTATCATCTTAGATATCATTAAAGAGGTGAGAACTATATCTTGACTGCTAGACCACTGAATCCTGGCCCAGCCAAGGCGACACTAAACCTTAGCTCTCACCTCTACATTATCTCTTTGTTTGGCAGAAATTCTTTCCTAGCAGACTCCAGGTTTCAGTTGGGGGTCATATTAGCCACAACAACCAATTTAGATACATTCAAACTGCTCCCCTGTGCCTTATGGTAAATTCAATTCCTCTCCAAGATTTCTGCAACTTCCTGGTCACAATGACCTCTTGGCTGGTGCTCTTGCTCCTTCTGTTGACTGGCTGCTATTATAGATCTGGAGTCCACACTTGTGAAGCTGTCTTTACCTTACACCATGTCATTACAGATGCTACTCAAATACAGAATGCAGTGCTTCAAAGTCCAGTACAACTCAAGCAACTCAAATATCAGTGTATTAGGCATTCTCTAAAATCCTCCTGCCAAGGGTTTTTTGTATTGTTTTGTTTGGGTGGTGGGGGACATCTGCCATATTGCTGGTTCCCCTCCTTCTGTACTACATCATTTCTTCTTAGCCTCTCATTCCAGGACTGCTCTTGAAAACTCCAGGTTCTATTTACAAAACAACTCAGCTCTTGCCTGCCATACTCCTCAGTTCACTGACAGGTTCACCTTTGTAAATCCAGGGAACTGACCACTCAGTTCCTGCTTCTTTCTTTTTACCAACATCTCCTCTTTTTAAAATGCAGTTTTGTACCCTATTCTGATTTTGTGAATACCCCAAATGTAGCAAGATAAAACACCTGGTACCTTAAGTTTTACATTTTTTCCTGAATGAAACCCATCACCTTCAGGAGCAGTAACCAATTTTGTGTGGGGATGAGGTGTAACTGATGGCATTTGATGAGGTATGACATAACCATTGTGGCAGTGGCATGGGGGTGTCTTGAACTGGTAGATAAGACCCCAGTTCCAATCCCGACTCTACTCTGTGATTTTGATCAAGTCCAGCTACTTTTTGCCTCATTTATCATCTGTTATAAGGAAATTAGGTTGCTATGAGGATCGTCTGAGATAATAAATTGGACAATGCTTTGAAAAGTACAAAGGGCAATGCAAATGCTGTGTAGTATTAACCAGGGTTCTGATTATTATGACTGTGTTAAATAACACATCACATGATAGATCGTTTTCAATGGGAATAAGGGATTTCCCCCAACACTAGTGGATTTGCTTTACAAAGTGGAAATGAGTCATCACCCTGCCCATTCATTTATTCATTTAGCAAATATTTACTGAGTGTCTACTAGGTACTAAGCTCTGTTCTAGTCTCTTTGGACACCTAAGTGAACACAACAAATATGGAGCTTTTCTTGGCGGGTGAGGGGGCAGTGACTTGGTCCTTAATGCTCAAAGTGACTGTACATGGAGCCAAGAGTGAACAGCTGAGAGCCAGATGAAGGAGTCCAAGGGCCTTCTTCTGAATCAAAGTAGGCAGCTAGAGTGCAAGGCCAGTAGATTCTAGAATAAAGGAGAAACAATGAGTTAGGAATTCATACTGAAAGAAGGCAAGATCTGGAGGAATTCTAAGCCATATGAAAAAGACAGAACAGCATTCTGGGTAGTTCTTGACCTTCAAGAACATGGCAGTATGATAAAAGAAAGACAACAACAACGAAAAACAAAGAGTAATAAAAGTCCCTAGATGTACAAAAGCAAGTTGAAGAGTAGAGTTAGTGAGAAATGAAGTGCTTTGCATCAGAGAATTAAAAAGAAACTGTTTTTTTTTTTTTTTTTTTTTTTTGTGCGTGTGTGTGTGTGGGCAGACTAGCTAAGCAGGAGTAAAGAGATTATACAAGGAAGAAGAGGAATATGAGGCTGCGTCAGCAAATGGGTAAGCACTGGGCTACTATTGAAAGGTTGGTGATCCAAAACCTCCTAGAGGTGCCTTGGAAGTAATGCCTGGCAATCTTCTTACATCAACAACTAACAACACCACCATTCACCTTGGTTTTTTATCAGGTTAAGGATATGGAACATTGTTATTGCTATTGCTAAGTGTCATTGAGTCAGTACCGACTCAGGGTAACCTTATCTAGGGTTTCCAAGGCTATAAATGTTTGTGGGAGCAGAAAAACTCTTTTTTCTCCCACAGGCGACAGGTGGGCTCAGATTCCTGACCTCTAGTTTGAAATCTGGTGGTTACGCTACCATACCACCAGCACTCTCTTTAGATTAAGTTGTTGTTGTTAAATGCCTTTGAGTCAGTTCCAACTCATAGTGACCCTGTATAGAGTTTCTGAGGGGTGGCCAGTAGGTTTGAACTGCTGACCTTATGGCTAGCAGTCCAGTGCTTATCCTATAGCACTTCACCAGGACTTAGAATAAGTAGATGGATAAAATAAATTTCTCAAAATTTATAAAACCACC
This sequence comes from Chrysochloris asiatica, assembly GCF_000296735.1. Lineage (NCBI taxonomy): Eukaryota > Metazoa > Chordata > Mammalia > Afrosoricida > Chrysochloridae > Chrysochloris > Chrysochloris asiatica. The sequence goes on from NW_006408538.1 coordinate 6,068,393, forward strand.
TTGTGCTAAAAAGACTCCCCTCAACAAACTAAGGGTCTGTGTTTTCTAGTGTTTGAATGAGTTAATTTGGGCAAGTGCCATCAAGTCAGTGCTGACTCATAGTGACCCTGTATAGGGTTTCTGAGGAGTGGCTGGTAGGTTTGAACCATTGACCTTGTGGTTGGAAGTCAAGTGCATATCTTACAGCACCACAGCAGGACTCCTGTATGACTTTGTTATTGTTGTTAAGTGCCTTGGAGTTGGTTCTGTGACTCATAGTGACCTTGTATAGGAGCAGCTGGTGAGTGTGAACTGCAGACCTTGCAGTTTAAACCGACATTATGGCCCAGTGCTAATCCTACAGTGCCAAACCAGGACTATAACTTTGTTGTTGTTGTTAAGTGCCGTTGAGTTGATTCTGACCCATAGTGACCCTGTACAGGGTTTCCAAGGAGCAGCTGATGAGTTTGAACTGCCAACCTTACAGATCAAATGACTTTGCAGTCTGGCACATTAACCTTAGTCATGCTATTTACCTAATTCCTTGTGCCTCAACTCCTCATCTGTCAAATAGTACCTATCTCAAAAGGCTGTTGCCTAGTGGGACCCTATTCAGAGAAGCAGCAATGCCAGAGATGGAGGCAGAGATGATGATGTAGAAAGATGGAGCAGCTGGCCACTCTAGCCTCATGGCAGGAGAGGAGCTGTGTGCTGGCAGCTGGGGGGCAGGCTGGCTGGATGTAGTCAATTTGATTCCTGTATATTCCATCTGGAGTCCTGGTATAGCACTGTAGGATAAGCACTGGACTGCAAGATTAGTTTGAATTGCAAGGTTGGAAGATCAAACTCACCAGCTACTTCTCAGAAACCCTATACAGGGTCGTTAGGAGTCAAAATCTACTTGACAGCATTTAACAGCAACAGCATATTCCATCTGGTTTAAAAGGATCAATCTCAAAAGGAGGAACTGATGATCCCAGGACTATCAAGAAAGAAGAGCATGAGTGGAGCTTGAGTCCCTACCTAGAAAATTGGTGAGTGAATAAGTGATAGTAGAGGTGGTGGCATAGAGAAACGGAGCAGCTTCAGGCTCTAGGCCCATAGACTGAGTAAAACTGAATGTCTATGGGCAGGAGAATGGCCTACAGATGCACTCTTTGGACTTTCACAGACTGGCTAAAAGATCTTTGTAATACTGGCCTGAGCAGGGCAGAGGCCATGGGGCCACATGGCTGAGAGACCCAAGCCAAGAGTGAGACGTGTCTGCAGTATGGCAGACAAGAAGAGTTCCTGAGTGGAGAAGTGCTGTGCCTTGAATTTTTCTGATCCTGAATTGTATCCTGTTCACTCACTACTAAACCCTATAATTGTGGAAAAACAAAACAAAGCAAAAAGGCTGTTGCCTAGATTACAAGAATTAGGAAATGTAATGTACTTAGAACAGTGTCTGGCACATAAAAGCACTACACAAATATTAGCTATTATTATTGTTGCTGTTCTTGGGATTGTTGTTAATTAACCTATAAGGGTTCAAGTCCAGTGAAACATAACCCAAGTCATTGCTTTATTCTTTTTCTTCACAAAATGGGGATCATAGATGGTTTTAGCAAACAGGGAAAAAATGATCTGTTTTGCATCAGAATGTTATGTTAATTGGAGGGGAAGAAGTGAAAGTCATATTGAAAGCAGAAGGATTCGACTATTCCCTCTACATTTAGAAGCACATAGATATTCCATTCTATAACATGAATCAATTCTCAATCTTGGGTGCCTGTTAGAATCTCCTGAAAAATGTCTGATTCTTAGGGCCCATACCAGACTCTCCTCTGTTAACTAGAATCTCTGAGTTCATTTCCAGACATTTTATTTTCTTTACATATCTTTGTGACTGTTATGTGCAGGTAGGGTTAGGAACTAATGGTAATGGGAAAAATTCAGCCTAATTATCATGTTTCATTGCCATATCTGGAGTCTGGGTGTGGTGCTGTAGGATCAGCATTGGACTGCTAACCACAAGGTTGGTGGTTCAAACCCATGAGCCACTCCTTGGAAACCTTATATAGGGTTGCTATGAGTTGAAACTTGACAGAAATGAACAACAATGAAACTGCCATATCTGCATAGATATTTAAAGGGAAAAGCATCATAACTGTAAGACTGATAAGTTAGATTTGAATCATTACCCAGACAGTGAACCTCTGCAAAGTGGGGATTGAATTTAATAGGCCTTGCCTTTCCCAGAACGCCTACATGGATGCCTGCAAATGTAAAATGATAATAGATATCTGTTGGTTCTGAATACCATGCTTGGTTTGGATGACTGAGTTACTGCTGGTACTTCAGAAATCCTAGAAAAGACTGGGAACTATTTTTCAGGTTCATTGCTTCTGAGCCAGGGTAGGAACCTTTAGGGGATGAACCAATTATCAAAGAGAAATCTGAACCCAGCCCCACTTCAAGGACTTCTGTGTTAGGTAAGAATGGTAGATGAGAGGCAATACAGGAGCCATGATTTTCTAATTGGAGTTTTTAAGCCAGGAAGGCCCAAAAGTTGTCACCCTGCTTGCCTCCTGCTATGAAAGCAGGCTAGGATGGGGCTCCCTTGCCTTAATTGATGAGTTTGGCTGGGTACTAAATCATGAACGCTTTATGCTTGTTTTCAATGGAAACATTTGACTTCCTTCCAAATGGAAACATGTAATAAGTAGACATATTCCCCTCTCTCCCAAACCCAGCTGAGCCATTTAAATTTGCATTCTGTTTTTTTCATTCCCTCTCTATGACTGTCTCTCTCTCTCTCTTCTCGTTTCCTTTTTCTGTTTACAAAACAGACCACCAAAGTTTAATTGTTCAGGGCTTTGCTAAGTGTTTGAATTCTCTTGGGGGCATTTATGTGTTTCCTAATGCAGGACTGAATCTGGATGAGTTTCAAGCAAGTAGAGGATGTGCCTTGGCACGGAATTAGAGGAGCCATTTACTCTTTGAAAGGAGCCCTAATGGCACAGTGGGTAAAGCTCTGGGCTGCTAACTGAAAATTCAGCTCAAGTTGCTCCATGGGAGAAAGCCACGCCAGTTTGCTTCCATAAAGATTTACATCCTTGGTAACCCTAGGGGGTAATTCTACTCCGTTCTGTAGGGTTACTATGGATTGGAATCCACTTGAGGGCAGTAGGTATGGCGGGTTATTTTTGATTGTTTGTTGTTTGCTTTTTCAAGGTGCTGGGATGGCATCACTGTCAGATAGATCAGTGTCAAATTGGAATAGTTCTGAAGATCTGGGACGTGACAGTGACTTGCTCACATCACAGCTGTTGCTGTTAATTGCCATTGAGTTGGTTCTAATTCAGAGCGACCCTATATAGGGTTTCTGGGGAGCAGCTGGTAGATTTGAATCACCGACCTTGTGTTTAGCAGTCCAGGGCTGATCTTTTGCACCATACCAAAACTACACAAATCACAGAACAGCTGATAATTGGTTAAATGCTTTGAATTTCTTAAGAGCTAAAAAAATCACTTTAGTGAGAATTCAGTAGAAGAAAGTTGAAAACGTCTGTAAGCTATAATGGAAATGTGGGGTTAATGGGGCATGAGACAATGATCCCCCTCATTTCATTTAAGGTCCTAATGTCACTACCACTGCTCCTCCTACCACCACTATTGGGTATTTTTATGTTTCAGGCATTGTACCAACCACTTTGGATCTCTTCTCTTACTTATGTGCCTTAGCCCACATTAGTCTTAGGACACGTGTTGCTATCATCCTGAGTGTCAACCCCTGCACAAAAGAAAGAAAGTATATCTGGTCCAGCATCATCCCCATGATCAGTTGTGGATTGACCTGGTATGATCCAAGGGCTTTTCACTGACTGACTTCAGAAGGAGATCGCTAGGCCCTTTCTACTTGAATATCTTACCATGCAATAAACTTTCTATCTTCATTTGTGCCTGATAGTTGACTTTTGTTGAGTACTTACTGTATCCAGATACTATTCTAGGCACTTGATTTGCATTACTCATTTAATCCATATAGCAACTCAGTGAGGTGCCTACTGCTACTATGTTTATTTTACAACTGAGGCACACAGAAGTTACGGAACTTGCTAGTAAATAGGAAAGTTGACTCTTAACTACTTGAGCACAGTATTGTATTTGGAAAAAAGCAGCTCTATGTGAATGTGGATCTGAACAATGAAATGTTGAACGATGCCAGTAGCAACTCACATTGATCTGCAGGACTAATACCTTCACAATCTTATGTTGTTGTTGTTGTTGTTAAGTGCTTTTGAGTAGGTTCTGACCCATAGCAACCCTGGATAGGATTTTCGAGGAGCAGCTGGTGAGCATGAACCACGAACCTTGCAGTTTAAATGGCTTTGCAGTTTGGTGCATTAACCCACAGTGTCACAGATCAATAGGACAAAATGAATGTATAAATACAAATGATCCAGCAGGTACCTTCATCTTCTAATAACTAAAGCAGAGCAAATGTTTATGGGTGAGTATTAATAGATCCTCTGTAACAACCAACAGATGATAGGTAGGTAAACGGAATATACACCTATGCTTTAAATAAAAAGATTTTTATCTGTCTAAACTCATTTCCATGTACATACAGAGCAAAGCTTATAGTTTTCTGTAAGAAATCATTATGTAAAAATAACCTTAAACTTCCTTAAAGCAAAGGGGAGCTTATCTAGGAATCAGTGTTAAAGTCATATGAAATGCCTAACTACCTATAAAATGAAAGGAAAAATCTGTATCTATCTGTAGAAAACGTATTCAGTGGTGTGCTGCTGAGTGTTTAACAACTAGCTCTCTCCTTCAGAAGAGATAAATAACTAGTTTGTAGTGGTTGTCTGTTTTGGTGTTTTGGTGGTATGAATACTCCCTCCCTGGCCAATTTCAAGTTACCAGCATGATGTCAGTGAATGCAGAGTTGGAAAGAGATACTAGGAACTGGCTCTCATGATCCAGTAGAATCTGTCTTTAGCAGGCCAGAGACACTGCTCTTGTTGCTGTT
>NW_006408538.1:6073533-6075672 GCF_000296735.1 Chrysochloris asiatica
GACCTGTACGCATACCAGAATGAAACATAGCGACCTGTACGCATACCAGAATGAAACACTGCTTGGCCCTGTGCCTTTGTCACGATTGTAGTTCTATTTGAGTCCATTGTCACTGCCGCTATGTCAATCCATTTCATTGGGAGTCTTCCTCTTTTTTGCTGACCTTCCACTTTTCCAAGCATGATGTCCTTCTTTAGGGACTGGTCTCTCCTGCCCATAAGTCCAAAATATGAGAGACAAAGTCTTATAGTCCTTGTTTCTAAGGGACAATCTGGCTGTACTTCTACACAGATTGCTTTGTTTCTGGCAGTCCATGGTACTTTTAATATTTTTTCAACAGCAGCATAACCCAAATGCATCGATTCTTCTCTGGTCTTTCTTATTCATTATCCAATCTTCTCATACATCTGAAGAGATTGAAAATACCCCGGCCTGGGTCAGGTACACCTTAGTTCTCAAACTGACATCTTTGCTCTTTAACGCTCTAAAGAAGTTTTTTGCAACAAATTTCCCTAATGCAACATGTTTGATTTTTTGACTGCTGCTTTGATGAATGTTGATTGTGAATCTAAGAAAAATGAAGTCTTTGACAACTTCAATCTTTTCTCTGTTTATCATGATGTTATTTATTGGTCCAGTGGTGAGGCTTTTAATTTTATTTACAATGAGGTGCAATCCATACTGAAGGCTGTAATTTAAAAGAAAAAATCTTTATCAGTAAGTATTTCAAGTCCTCTTCAATTTCAGCAAGGAAAGTTGTAGCATCTGCATATCACAGGTTGTCAATGATGTCATGTTCCTCTTCATATTGTCCAGTTTCTCAGATCATTTGCTCAGCATACAGATTAAATAAATATGGTGAAAGAATACAACTCTGGCACACACCTTTCCTGATTTTAAATCATTCAGTATCCCCTTGTTGTGTTCTAATGACTGTCTCTTGGTCTATGTGCAGTTTCTTCATTAAGTGTACTGGAATTCCCATTCTTTGCAATGTTATGCTTAGTTTGTTATGATCCACAAGGTCATATGCCTTTCTGTAGTCAATAAAGCACAAGTAAACATCTTTCTGGTATTCTCTAATTTCAGCCAAGATCCATATGACTTCAGTAATATTATCCCTTGTTCCAAGTCATCTTTTGGAAATAGCTTGAATTTCTGGAAGCTACCTGTCGATGCACTGCTGCAACTGTTTTTGAATTAACTTCAGCAAAATTTGACTTGCCTGTGATCATAATGATTACAAGCAAGTGAAATTTTGCTTGTGATTATTAATAACCATAGTTCAGGTTTGAAATCATTTTAGGTTTAAAACAGCTTTACCAAAATACATCTCCCATAATAGAGATGCAATTGTTGTTGTTGGTTTTGTTAAGTGCCTCCAAGTTGGTTCCAACTCATTGTGACTCTCTGCATAACAGAACGGAGCACTGCCTGGTCCAGCACTACTCTCATAATTGTTATTGTGCTTGAGCCATTGCTGCTGCCTTTGTGCCAACCCATCTCATTAGGGGTCTTCCTCTTTTTAGCTGACCCTCCACTTTACCAAGCATGATGTCCTTCTCCAGGGTCTGGTCCCTCCTACAACATGTCTGACATATGAGAGACGAAGTCTCATCATCCTGGTTTCTAAGAAGCGGTCTGACTGTACTTTTCCCAACACAGATTGTTTGTTTTTCTGGCAATCTATGTATGGTACTTGCAATAGTCTTCTCCAACACCATAACTCAAAAGCATCAATTCTTCCACTGTCTTCCTTATTTATTGTCCAACTTTCACATACATATGAGACAAGCGAGAACTGGGCCTCATCTACCTATCAGACAGGGAAAAATCTCAGGCTCTTGGCCATTTGCCAAAGTGGGTTGTTAGAAGTGAGAGCAAAACTGAGTTATTTCACTTGGCAATGGTTCAGGACCGTATAGTTCATTTTCTGTTCTGTGCCATGTTCTTTACCAGATCTTAGGTACTCTTGTGGTCTCTACAGTCTCTAAGCCACGGTGATGCAGGTACCAGGCTCCTCTGGTCATTAATAACCAAGGGGGAAATGGTGTTTGTGGCAGTCTGAGTGGAACCTCCTGCACTGACCCAGTGCTTTTGGTTTCTCATTCCTGGCTATGCCTCTCAGTTATAATTGCA
>NW_006408538.1:6077191-6079517 GCF_000296735.1 Chrysochloris asiatica
ACTCCAAGGCACTTAACCACCACCACCATGGGGGTTTCAATGACTGATTTTTCAGAAGAAGATCATCAAGAAGCTTTTTTCCAAGCTGCCTCTGGATAGACTTGAACTGACAACCTTTTGGTAAACTGCCATTTGACCATGTAGGAACTCTGGTGGGTTTAATACTGTCTCCCAAAGATTCATGGCCATGTAGGACCTCAGAATGTGACCTTGTTTGGAAATGTGGTCTTTGCAGATGTGATTAAAGTAGAAATCAAAATGAGTTCATACTGGATTAGAATTGGCCTTAAATCCCAAGAGGGTTTAAGGGACACATACAGAAGAAGAAGACTGTGTGAAGATGGAAATTGAAGTTGGAGTGTTGTGTCTATGCTCCAAAGAACACCAAGGATTGTTGGCAAATACCAGAAGCTAGGAGTAAAACATGGGCTAGTTTTCTTAAAAAACAAAAAACAAAACACCCGACTGACAACTTGATTTTGGACTTCTGGGCTCTTGTACTGTAAGAGAATGAATGTCTGCTGTTTTAAAGTGTGTTTGTGGTGATTTATTATGTGAACCCTGGAAAACAAATAGATAAACATTAATGTGGAAAGCTACTGGATTTTTAAAAAAAATAGGGAAAGATCTGGAGTGCGACTCTGTAGGATTAATACTGGACTGCTAACAACAAGGATGATGGTTCAAGCCCACCAACCTCCCTGGAAGAAAGATGAGGCTTTCTGCTCCCACAGAGATTTACAGTGTTAGAAATCCTATACAGAGTCACTGTAAGTCGGAACCAACTCAAAGACACTTAAAAATAACAACAACCTATACCATAGCATACTAGTTGCTGTAGAATTGACTCCAATTTATGGAAATTCTAGATGTGTCCGAGTAGACTGTGCTTTTTAGGGTTGTCAATGGCTGAGTTTTTTAGAAGTGGATTTCCAGAACTTTCTTCTAATGTACTGCTCAGGGGACTCAAACCTCCAATCTTTTTGGTTAGAAACCGAGCATGTCAACTATTTGCACCACCCAGAGACTGCCATGCCTAAAGATAATCAAATTACAACCTCTAAACTAGCCGTGGCCTGGAAAAAGAAATCTTAACAGAGGGTGGGTTTGTGTTGTCAGTCTCTAGTTTAGGATTGCTGTCATTGCTGATCACTCTTGGGATGCACCTTGTGTTTTTTATGACAGGTTATCGGGGCCCACTCAGTGGGTGGGGTTTCTGTGGTCCAGAACTGGGTAGTGATGACGTACATTGATTCTCATTCTCTTTGTGAATTCAAGTGCCTCTGTGAGACAGTGTATTTTCTGCCACACCGGCCTCATCCTCAATTGCAAAGAAGGCAGATTGTGTCTTTAGTGCCTAATTCCCACCCCCTTCCCTCTGCCCACACTTGTTCTCTCACTGTTCTAAATGTCTCCTCTTGCCCGGTTCGAATACTGTTGCCCTGACACAGTATTTGTAAGTGATTGACTCCTGTAAGTGATTAAATGCCCTCATTCACATTAAAATGATAAAAGCTTAAAGTTGTATTTGTTCCAGAGTTGTTTCTTTGGTTCATGGAAAGGTTAAGCTTTAATCCAAATGAATCCTTTCTAAGAGTGGATTTTCATATATTTTAGTACTAGGGCAGTGAATACATTTTGAGAAATTTGTGGAAGTCATGTGATGGATTCTGTTGATTGCCTTACTCAACTTCCACTGCACCATCCTTTATGGAGAGATTCAAAAGCAGAAAAAAAAAAAAATTACATTTCAATACTACTTTGCAACTGAGTCTATGGATGTGAAGTAGATTCTTTCAATTAAATATACTTGTGCCAGCACATGGAAAATGGAAGGGAGAAGGAGGCCACTTGCTTGCCTTCTTTGTCTGCTTCTGCATTCAAGCAAAGTTGGGGAAAGATGAGTGGCTTTTGCATTAGCATTTCAGTTTCTCATCTCCAATATCATGCCTACCAAGGTATGGCAGCAGTGACTTCTTGATCATGCTTTCTGATTCTTAGATTCCAGGTACAGGTATGTATATATGCTTTATTTATATCTCCAATGGCAACTTCAGAGGTGTCTTAGTTTCATATTGCTCTCAGAGTCATTTACTGAGGCCCAGCATAGAACCTGCTCCTTTTACTCTTCATCAATTTTGCAAACTCTGAACTCCCTGTATTAAATTCCTTCCTGTTCAAAATACCTACAGTGGTTTCTACTTTGTGTTGGCAGTTGACTGATGTTGTTGTTGTTAAGTGCTGTCGAGTTGATCCTGACCCATAGAGACCCTGTATAAGGTTTCTGAGGAGCAGTGGTGAGCTTGAACCGCTGACCTTGCATTTC
>NW_006408538.1:6080759-6081955 GCF_000296735.1 Chrysochloris asiatica
CCAGCACCATTTGTTAAAGAAACTATTTCCTCCCCATGCAATATGCCTAAGAACTTTGTCAAAAATCATTTGGCTGTATGTGGATGGCTTAATTTCTGGATTCTCTTGAGTTGGTTTTTGTATAAAGCGTGAGGTGAAGGTCTTGTTTCAGTCTTTTGCATATCACTTTCCAGTTCTGTCAGCACCATCTGATGAAGAGACTATCACCTCCCCATGCAATATATTTAGGCACTTTGTAAAAAATCAGTTGGCTGTATGTGGATGGATTAATTTCTGGGTTCTCGATTCTGTTCCACTGATCAATGTATCTTTCATTGTACCAGTACCAAGCTGTTTTGACCACTGTAACTGTGGAATAAATTTTGAAGTCAGTGAGTGAGAGGTTTCCAAACTTATTCTTCTTCTTAAGCAGTGCTTTGCTTATCCTGGGTCTCTTTCCTTTCCATATAAACTTTGTAATTGGTTTTTCCATCTCTTTGAAGAATGTCCTTGGAATCTGGATTGGGATTACATTATATGTGTAAATTGCTTTGGGCAGTATTGACACTTTCACAATGTTAAGTCATCCTATCCAGAAGCACAGTACATTCTTCCATTTTTGTAGGTCTCTTTTGGTTTCCTTTAGTAGTGTTTTGTCGTTTTCTTTGTGTAAGTCCTTTGTTTCTTTGGTTTCATTTATTCCTAATTATTTCATCCTTTGGGTGGCTATTGTAAATGATATTGCTTTCCTAATGTCCTTTTCAGCGCTGTAGTTTTTGGTATAGAGGAATCCAACTGATTTTTGTATGTTGATCTTATATCCTGCCACTTTGCGGAATCTTCCAATGAGGTCTAGTATATATATATATATATTTAACAGAGTCTTTAGGGTTTTCTATGTATAAGATCATATCATTTGTAAATAGAGAGAGTTTTACTTCCTCTTTGCCAATTTGGATGCCTTTAATTTCCGTCTTGCTGTATAGCTGTTTTTAAGACTTCAAACACAATATTGAATGGGAGTGGTGACAAAGGGCATCCTTGTCTGGTTCCTGTTCTCAGAGGGAAGGCTTTCAGTTCCTCTCCACTGAGAGTAATGTAGGCTGTTGGTTTTGTATATATGCTCTTAATTATGTTGAGGAATTTCCCTTCATTTCCTATTTTGTTGAGTGTTTTTATCAGGAATGGCTGTTGGATTTTGTCAAATGCCTTTTCTG
>NW_006408538.1:6082358-6084443 GCF_000296735.1 Chrysochloris asiatica
TTCCTGAATGTTTGGTACATACTCTTAAAGCTAGTCTATTCTTAGAATCTGAAATCTAAATTTGTTTTGAAAATTAAGATAGAAAATATAGAATTTTGACAGAAAGAAGACCATGCAAATATGGGAACTAAATGTCATAAACTGTGGATTGAGTTGAATCTGGCTCAGATACTAGAATTTACTAGACTAGGTGTCTGCTGCTTTGAATGTTACCAATACCCTGGAGAGGCTTTAGGTTTCTACAGATTATATTGGCAGCCAGGGCTCTGTTAAAATTCTATTTTATTGCTAGAGATAAGGTTTTTTTTTTTTGGCAAGCAAATGAGGATAGGTTAAATAACAAATGGCTAATGATCAATCCAACTCATTGGGAGTTTTCTACCTTTTTTGTTGATCCTCTACTTTACCAAGCATGATGTCCTTCTGCAAGGTCTGGTCCTTCCTGACAACATATCTAGAGTATGTGAGATGAAGTCCCATCATCCTAACTTCTAAGAAGCAATCTTGGCCTACTTCTTCTAAAAAGATGTGTTCATTCTTCTGGCATTTCATGGTATTTTTGGTATTTTTTGCCAACACTATAACTCAGATGCATTTATTCTTCTAAGGAGGCTTTCTTATTCATTGTCCAGCTTTCACAATTATGAGTCAATTGAAAATAGCATGTCTCAGGACAGGCACATCTTTTGAGATGGTTGAACTTTAACCAGTTATTTTTGGCACAGTGACTCTATATTCCTTCCATTTTCTCTCTTTTTTTATATTTAAAAATTAGATTTAGAATTACCCAGCTGGACTCAGTTTAGATGATCCCAATTTTGTTGGCAACATCCAAAGCATCATTGTCAGGATATATGCTAAACATATGCCTTCTTTTCTCCATCAGGCCTGATCAAGGGATTGACCTTGGCTATGTTAGTGTCAAAGAACTTCTTCACAGCCTGTTTGATCTGGTGCTGGTTGGCGTCAGCATCCACAATGAACACAAATGTGTTGTTATCTTCAATCTTCTTCATGGCTGACTCAGTAGTCAGAGGAAACTTGTTGAAGTCATAGTGGTCAAGCTTGTTTCTCCTGGGTGCTCTCTTCCAAGGATATTTGGGCTGCCTTTGGAGCCTCAGTGTCTTGGGCTGCTGGAAGGTGGATGACATGTGGACCTTCTTTTTATTGTGGCTGTGGATGCGTATCAGCACTGCCTTCTGGGCTTTCAATGCCTTTGCTTTGGCTTCAGTTTTGGAATGGGAAGGGACTTTCTTCTTCACTTTGTGCACCATCTTTATAAAAAGGCTCTTACATTTTCTTTTGATGTTTCCTGCATCATTCAAGATTTTGCCCTTAGAATCCTTCAATATTTCAAGTTAAGGCTGGAATTTAGTCTGCAGTTCTTTCAGCTTCAAAAAAAATGCTGAGAGTATGATTGCCTTTTGTTTTTCTAAATGCATTTCCTTATGATAATTGACTTTGTTCTCTTGAACTGCCCTTTGAAAATTTCTGTTCAGTGCTATGACTTCTTCATTTCTTCCTGTCACTTTAGCTTCTCTGCTCTCAAGAGAAAGTTTCAGAGTCTCTTCTAACATTCACGCTGGTCTTTTCATTCTTTACTGTCTTTTAAAGCCCTTTTATATTCTTCATGTGTGATGTTCTTGATGTCATTCCACAACTCCTCTGGTCATTAGTGTCTCATGCATAAAATCTGTTCCTCAATGGTCTCTAAATTCTGGTGGGTTATACTCAGGGTCATATTTTGGTTCTTGTGGACTTGTTTTTATTTTCTTTACCATATGAATAATTGATGATCTGTTCCACAGTCAGTTTCTGGCCTTGTGTTAAGCTTTTCCATCATCCGTTCCCACATATGTATATAGTCAATTTGATCCCTGTGTATTCCATCTAGTGAGGTCCAAGTGTATAGCTGCCATTGATGTTGTTGAAAAGGGTATTTGCAATGACTCAGTCATTGGTCTTGCAAAATTCTATCATGTTATCTCCAGCTTAATTTCTATCACCAAGATCATATTTTCCAACTACCATTCATTCCTCTGTTTCCGAGTTTCACATTCCAATCGTCAGTAATTACCAGTGCAT
>NW_006408538.1:6085343-6094543 GCF_000296735.1 Chrysochloris asiatica
TCTTTCCTAATGGGGAGTGCACTTTGGCATGGGAAGAATTGAATTGGTAATGGGAAGGTGGGAGTATTGTTTTGTGTTGAAATACTCATTTACCTCTTAACTGTTGAATAAATGTAGCCACTAGTGTATGCATAAAATCTTCTTTAATCCTCTGAGTTTTCAAGCAACAGGTAGAAATTTCCTGTTGAGAAACATATTTGAGGGAGATGAGCATTTTTACAAAGAGCATGAATCTGTTCACCATCTGGAGAGACTGGAATTATTCGATGTATTCAGCATGAATTTAGGTGAGTTTGGGAGAGGCTGTAAATTTTGGCGGCTTACTGAACTCAGCTTTCCCTCATCAAACAATAGCTAATGGCCGGCTATCATAGATGTTGTGGTATGGCTGTAGGAGGCTGCTGCTCAGGCTTTCCAGACATGGGCCTATTCATCAGTGGCATCAGTTTTCATCCTAAAGACATCACTCTTTCTAAAACAACTGTAACTTTTAAAAAATTTCCTGTAGAAATTCCTTCAGAAAATTTGTTTGCCTCTCAGAAATGAGCTTGCCTTATACTCATAGGAAAACATTCCCACCCACTCTATACTTCTATTTTTTCACTTAATGAACACCGATGTGTCACTGTGGGTTAATACGCTGGATTGCATATTCGGTTTGAACTGCAAGGTCAGTAGTTCAAGCTCACCAGCCGTTCCTCCAAAACCCTATCCGGGGTCACTATGGATTAGAACGGACTCGATGGCAGTCAACAACAACAACAATAAATACTTATGTAAGTGGTGATTATTGTAGTTGTTGTTGTCAAGTGTTGTCGAATTGGTTCCAAGTCATAGCAATCCTGTATAGGATTTCTGAGGAGTGGCTGGTGAGTTTGAACAGCTGACCTTGCAGTTCAAACTGACCTTAAGGTCCAGTGCTTATCCTACAGTGCCTCACCAAGACTCCAAATGGTGATTACTCAGTTCTTAAAATAGCCGTCTGAAGTGGTGGTGGGTGTGTGCTGTCAGGTTGGACTCTACATAGGGTTTCTGAGGCTATAAAGGAGCAACTACTAGGTTTGAACTGCTGACCTGTGGTTAGCAGCCCAGCTTGTAATGCACTATGCTACTTTTTGAGTAGGTACAATAGATGGGAAAATCATAGAACAGAGAGATCAAATAACTTACCTGTGGTTGTAAATCAGGATTCAAAACCAGGGAGTAACTCTAAAGTCTCTGTTCTGAAATGCCATATGGTGCGATCTGATCATGCCATCTTGCTTTCTCCCGAAGACCAGGACTGCTGCATATTGTACATATTATTTACTACCTCAGGGATCCAGTCCAGGGAGGTAGACATTGATGTTTAACTTGCTCTCTGTTCACCAAACTGTTAGTGTGTGACAACCAACCAAAGTCTTTTTCTGATTTGGGCAAAGTCAAACTGTGGATAGCAGTGGCTTTCTTCAAGGCTCACGTCACCACATACACAATGGATCCCACCCCTTCCTGTCTCTTCTAACAGTTTGTAGCCTCAGTGATTTTCCAAGCATGGGCAAGAATTTGACATGATGAACAACATGAGACTACACTTCCTAATATCTGTTCATTATCTGCATAAAACCTTTAGAATGCTTGAAGCTTTAGCTTCTCTTGCCTATTCCAGGAACTAATATTTAAACCCTTTCATTATCTTCATAGCCTTTTTCTGGGAATCTTTTAAAGTGCTCTAGGTCTCTTTTAATTATAAAACTGCTCAAGAATGAAAAGCAAAGTCACTATAAAAGTTAAACTAAAGTGTTAATTAAACTATGGAACCCAACTGCCTTTTATAGCTTAGTTTCTATGGGAAAGTATGTTCTGAATTTCTCTTTAGGATGCCTCGAGAATTTTCTCCTCTAACTAAAGGGGTTGAAGGAGCCCTGGTAATGTAGGGTTACAAGCTGGACTGCTAACTGCAAGGTCAGCTGTTCGAATCTACCAGTTGATCCCCAGGAGAAAGATGAAGTTTTCTGCTTCCATAAGATTCACAGCCTCGGAAACCTAGACAGCATCACTATGAGTTGAAAACAACTCGGTGGCACACACAAACACTAATGTCAGTAAGAACTAATAAGGTGTTGACAAATGAGGTGGTACCTCTTTATATGAATTGGCCATCAGCAGTGGGGCATTCATAGGTTTGTAAACCTCTTATGTCTGCTATTCTTGCCATATTCAATCCATTCCTGATACAAATCACCAGAGTGTTCTTTTAAAAAGTACAGTATGGTGTGACACCTGCCTTCTTAAAACCCTCAAATGTTTCTAATTGCTATTAGATAAGATCCTTAGCATGGCCTATGGAAATGACCTGATCCCTTCCTATTCCTTTTGCTATATCTTTACCCATTTTCCCCTCCTTTAATTATTCTTTAGCCATATTAGTCTCCTTGTAGTCAGGTCTAATGGCACTGTGGGTTAATGTGCTGGATTGCAAGGTTGGTTTGAATCATGTGGTTGGCCATTCAAGATCACCAGCTGCTCTTTGGAAACCCCAGGAGGGTTGCTATGAGTCAGAACCAACTCAGTGGCACTTAACAACAACAATGGACCCCTGGCTTAGGAATTAGTGAGCTGAAATGGATTGGCACTGCTATTTTGAATCTAACAGTCATGTGGTTTACTATGTGTGAAATGACAAATTGAAGAGGAATAGTTTCACATTTATCATCAAAAAGAAAATTTCAAGGCCTATCTTGAAGTATAATGCTGTCTGTGATAGGGTAATATCCATATATCTATAAGGAAGATCAGTTAGTGTCACTTTATTCAAATTTACCCATCAACCACTAAAATCAGTGATGATTAAATTGAAGAATTCTACCAACTTCTTCAGTATGAAATTGAGAAAACATGCAATCAAGATGGACTGATAATTACTGGTGATTGAAATGCAAAGATTAGAAACAAGATAGAAAGATCCATAGTTGGAAAATATGGCATTGGTGATAGAAATGATGCTGGAGATTGCATGATAGAATTTTATAAAACCAATGACATCATCACAAATACCTTTCAAGAATCTAAATGGTAACTATACACATGGAACTAACCAGATGGAATACACAAAAATCAAATTGACTTTATCTGTGGAAAGAGATGGTAGAAAAGATCATCAGCTAAAACAAGGCCAGGGGCAGACTGTGGAACAGACCATCAATTTCTCATATGCACATTTAGGTTGAAGGTGAAGAAAATGAAAACAAATCCACAAAAGCCAAACTATGGCCTTGAACATATCCCATCTGTATTTAGGTATCATCTCAAGAACAGATTTGATGCATTAGATACTGATGATGAAATCACAGAGTTGTGGGGTAGCATCAAGCACACCACACAAGAAGAAAGCAAAAGGTCATTAAGAAGAAAAGAAGGAAGGAAAATATCAAAATGGATATCAGAAGAGACTATGAAACTTGCTCTCCAGCGCAAAGATGCGAAAACAAATAGAAGAAATGAGGAAGGAAAAAAGTTGACCAGAAAATTTCAGAGGTCATTTCTAGAAGACTAAGTTAAGTATTATAATGAAATGTGCAAAGACCAAAGGGGAAGAACTTAGCATTTCTCAAGCTGAAAGAACTAAAGAAAAAATAATCAAGTCTTGACTTGCACAATTGAGGGTTTCTATGGACAAAATATTGCATGATGCAGAAAACATCAAAAGAAGATGGAAGGTATAAGATTGCTGGGTCTACTGGTGAGTGGAAAAGGGGAGAGGCAGCAATGAAGATATGGGCTGAGTTCAATCATGTTCCATAGACTCCCATTGACATGGAAATGAGAAAAGAGGAACGGCTGGTTGGTCCACAGTGTGGTAAGACCTGGGGACTCCTGAGCCCATGGACAAGGACATAGTCATGTAGGGCTAGAGCTGAGAGTGAAGCATGCAGTGAAGCATGAAGTGAGGGGAGATGCACAAGAATGCCAAAACTTGTAGATAGTATCCATTTGACTTAGCCTTGATGGCTTGATGATCAGAACTCAACTAGAGGAAGGAGAACAATTTTTGATAATGGAAACAAAGCAAAGTGCAAATTGCTACAATTTGATGATCTTGACATACATATGGATGTAGTAGTTCAAATTGCCAACTGAGAGGGAAGGAGTCTTCACATCAAGTATCAATCCTTTCCCCTCTGTATACATGGTTGATAGGGACGGGCAACTTAGACATTGGCTACCTAAAATGAGGGGGCTATAAAGGCACGAAATGACTGGCTTACAAATTTTCAAGGGTGAGTTTTGTGTGCAGGGGAGGTAGAATCCCCACTGAATAGTTTTCATTTTGTCTAGATGGCTCTGGTGAAAGGAGATGGCGATAAGATTATTATGATTGAATAGAGAATAATTGTTATCACTAATTGTGACTGTCACAATGATAAATGTAGAATTTTGTAACAAAAAGATGGGAGTAGTTAATCTTACAGTCCAGGAACAGAGGACCCTAGGGCCATCAAGGGAGAAGAGCATGAGCGTAATGTGGGACCCTATGCAGAGAAGCAGTGACACCAGAGATGGAGGCAGAGATGGGGACATGGAGAGACAGCTGAGGACTCATGGAAAGAGAAAGGCTGTGTACTGTGGCCAGGAGGCAGGCTTACAAAATGTGCTGTTTGGTTGCTTAAATGATTATATATTCCTGAGTGTTTTTGTGTACATCTCCCCCAAAACAAAATAAAACAAACAAACAAAAAAAAATAGAGGGAATAGAAGCAAATACTATTGAATGACGATGCATGGAGGAGACTATAATCATTTCAATGAAACAAAGGTGTAAAACCGATGTTCTCCCATGTAAACTATCACTCAATTTACAATAAAACCTTAAAAAAAAAAAAAAAAAAAAAAGAGGGACAGGCAGTTGGAGGAAAATAGGAATAAAAGCCACTCCCCTGTGAACTAAGATGAGCTTCCTTGTTAATGAGCTTTTGGGTCCTATCAACATCTCTTCCTCAACCAATACCACAATCTGTCCTGAAAACCACCACCAAGTGACCTGAGGTCCTCCTTAAATGTCCCCAAACCCAAATAAACAAACAAAATAAAAATTCCTTTAAAAATAAATGAATAAAATAAAAAAAAGAAGACGGAAGGAATACACAGAGTACTTTCAACCATTTCAAGAGATAGCATATAATCAAGAGCCAATGATATTGAAGAAGAAGTCTAAAGTGCACTGAAGGCATTGGCAAAGAACAAGGCTCTGGGAATCGATAAACAACAAATGCAACTTGAAATATTTCAACAAACTGATGTAGCATCAGAAGCATGCACTTAGCTACGCCAAGACATTTGGAAGACAGTTAGCTTGCCAGCTGATTGGAAGAGATCTATGTTTGTGCCTATTCCAAAGAGAGGTAACCCAATGGAATGTGAAAATTGTGCAAGTAAAATTTTGCTAAAGATAATTCAAAAATGACTACAATACTACATTGACAGAGAACTATCAGAGGTTCAAGCTGGATTCAGATGAGGACGTAGAATGAGGGATATCATTGCTGATATCAGATGGATCTTGGCTGAAAGCAGAGAATACCAGAAGATGTTTACCTGTGCTTTTTGACTATGCAAAGGTTTTCTTGTGTGTTTCATGACAAGCTATGGGTAACATTGTGAAGAATGACACCTAACCATGCTCATGAGGAATCTGTGTATAGCCCAGGCAGTCACTGGAAAAGGACAAGGTGACACTGAACGCTTTAAAATCAGATGTATGCCAGGATTGTATCCTTTCACCATACTTAGCAGTAATCCAAGAAGGTAGATTATATGAAGGAGAACACGGCATGCGAACTGGAGGAAGACTCAATAACAACCTGTGTTATGCAGATGATACAATCTTACTTGCAGAAAGTGAAGAGGACTTAAAATACTTACTGATGAAGATCAAAGACCACAGTCTTCAGTCTGGGTTGCACTTCAACGTAAAGAAAATAAAAATCCTCACCTCTAGACCAATAAATAACATCAAGATAAATGGAGAAAAGATTGAAGTTGTCAAAGACTTCATTTTGCTTGGATCCACTGTCCACACGCATGGAAATAGCAGTCAAGAAATCAAATGACGTATTGCATTAGGAAAATATGCTGTTTATGACCTCTTTAAAATGTTAAAGAGCAAAGATGTCAGTTTGAGGGCTAAGGTGCACCTGACCCAAGCCAGGGCATTTCAGTAGCTTCATATGCATGTGAAAGTTGGACAGTGAATACGAAAGACCAAAGAAGAATTGATGCATTTGAGTTATGGTGATGGAAAAGAACATTGAAAGCACCACGGGGAAGAGTGGAGTGCGGGACCCTACTCAGAGAAACAATGATGCCAGAGATGGAGGCAGAGATGATGACTGGGAGCAAGAGATGGAGCGGCTGGGAACTCCAGACCCAGAGAGGGAGAGGGCATGTGTGCTGACAACCAGGGGCAGGCTTGCATGGTGTACCCTTTGGTTGGTTGATGATGCGTGGAGGGGATTTTAACCATGGCAATGTAACGATATATGACAGGTTGAATGTAAAGCTAATGTTCTTCCATGTAAACTATCACATAATTCACAATAAAACAGTTTTTTTTTTTAAAAAAAAAAGTACCATGGACTTGTAGAAGATCAAATCCATGTTAGAAGAAGTACAGCTAGAATGCTCTTTAGAAGCTAGACTGGGGAGACTTCATCTCTCATACTTCAGACATATTATCAGGAGGGACTAGTTCCTGGAGAAGGACATCATGCTTGGTAAAGTGGAGGGTCAAAAAAAAGAGGAAGACCCCCAATGAGATGGATTGGCACATTGGCAGCAGCAATGGGCTCCAGTTTAACAATAATTGTGAGGATGGCACATGACTGGGCAGTGCTTTGTTCTGTTGTGCATAAAGTCGCCAAGAGTCAGAACTGACTTGAACAAAATTGGATGAAAATTAAACAAATTTTATGTTTTCTTTCTGGGTAGATTTTAAGCTCTATTAGGCAAGGGGTCATGTTTGCCTTTTTTTTTTTTTTTCTGGCACTTAGTAAGTAGTGAATAAATATTTGTTGAATGAATCAATAAATGAACAAATGAATAAATAAGCTTACCAGATTTATATTACATTGTAACTGTTTTCTTTCCCCACTATTCCAGTTTTTAAGTGCAGAGGCCATATCTTTATACATTTCGTAGGTTCTAAACTCTCTAGTTGGGCTGCTAACTGCAAAGCCAGTAGTTCAAAACTGCCAGCAGCTCCTTGGGAGAAAGATGAAGTGTTCTGCTCCTTTAAAAATTTACACCTTGGAAATCCTATGCAAGGTCGCCATAAGTTGGAACCAACTTGACCCCAGATAACCACCACCACCGAACTATCTAATACAGAGATTTGCAAATTGTGAGACTCAATAAAGGTTTTCTGTTTAATTAATTCACCTTTCAAGATCAGATGATTAGGTTGAAGTGTGGAAAAATACTGAAAAGGACAGGATGAAATATATTGGATCAATTTGGAGAAAGTATACAATCCAATATTTCAAACAAAAGTGATATACTGTTCCCTGCTTATGTCCAATGATTAATAAATTAGTAGCTTATGCCTTATATTGAGCCATGTATTTTAATCTAATTGTTTATTGAACCAACGGCTTTTGTTGCCACTAAAATGCTTGTTTGGTTGACAAAGGTAAAGGTCTCTGACCTGGATTGCTAATAGCTGCTAAGTTTATTTACTCTTTTATTTCCTGGAGTCCTAGGGCTTCAATTATTTTTCCTCATATATTGATATGCCAAGGACCACCTATAATAGGTACCTGATTAAACACATTTTGTTGATGAAAATAAGCTCTCTCAGGTTTTACCTTGTGATTTTTTTTGGTTGTGTGTGGCATTAATTTTTCATGGCTACAGAACATACTTGTTATCTTCACAATTACCCATCCTCAGTTCTTCCCTTTGGAAGAAGATAGGAGAGAAATCAGAATCTACTGTCTAGATAGACACTGGTTCTCACTTACATGAATATAAAACCTCCTCTTTGTCTTCTTTTCTACATGAAACCCCCTCCCATATTGGAAAGAAAAACAGCAAGGCAGAAACATAATGAGAATATACTTCGCATCTTCTGTTGCTATGTCTGAATCATCATCATCATAACTTTCAATTTCATTGCCATCCTAGAATCCCTTATACCATACAGCATATTGTACTTTCAAAACCTTTTCATGTATCTGTTTCTTTTCAAATCATTGCTCCCTTTGTGAATGAAGACTTTTTGGTTCACAAATGTCAAATGACTTATCTAAAACGATATGGAGAGATAATGAGTGAATCTAGATATGTTTGTCAAGAATATTCTGGTTGAAAGTTACAAAAAATTCAACTTGAACTAGCTACTAGCTTAAGAGTTCTGATGTGCTGTAGGATAAGCATTGGACTGCTAACATCAAGGTTGGCAGTTCAAACCCACCAGCTGCTCCTCGGAAACCTTATACGGGGTCGCTAGGAATTGGCACCAACTTGACGGTACTTCACATAACACACAGCCTAAGTAGCATATGAAAAAAGCAATATTGTGTAGTTAGAAACTGTTCACAGAACGGAAGAATAAGTTATAGAAAGCAGGCCAGTTCTGGGGATTTCAGGAACTGGAACCAGAAACTGAAGCCTGTGGGAACTTCTCTTTGTCTCATCTCTGCTTCTTTTAGTATGTTGGCATCATTGGGTCAGGCTTCCCCTGCAATAGGTGGTTGTGGTTGTCAGTCCGGCTGCCCTTGGCAGTGTACAAGCACTTTCCATCTAAAGGTCACAAAACATATTGTAGACGTCAAATGTTTGTGTTTTATTATGGCAAAATTCCAGCAGATGGCACTCATGTATCCTTTCTAGCAAAATCAGTAAAAAGGTTGGAGGAAGCGGCACAGCTTTCTATTTTACACAAAAGTAGCATAAAGACTAGTGAGGACCCCGTGTGTCAGCAGCTCTGAGGTTATAATTTTACCTATTGCAACAAAAGATGAACAGAGACACCTTACCTACCAACTTTAGAAGGAAAAACCTAGAGCATGACTTTTGGAGGCTGGGTTTGGGTCCTATATATTGGACCAATTACTATGTTGAGTGTGGTTCCACGATTGACTCCTCAGATGCTCAGATGTCACCATCTTCTCTGTGACTGCAAAGTGTGTGTGTGTGTATAAATATTGTTGTTGTGTGCCGTG
>NW_006408538.1:6096293-6097631 GCF_000296735.1 Chrysochloris asiatica
TGGAGAGTTTGAACCACTGACCTTGCTGTTCAAACCAATGTTGAGGATATATATTGTTGTAGCTAAGTGCTGTTGAATTGGTTCCGACCCATAGCGACCCTGTATAGGACTTCTGAGTAGTTGTTGGTGAGTCTGAACTGCCAACCTTTACCTGTGGTGGACAGGTTTACTTGTTCATAGTAGACAGCTTTCAGGGGAGCTTTCAGAAGAAGAAAGTACGATCACCTATGGTGGAGAGGTTTCAGCGGAGCTTCCAGACTGAGACAGTAGGATCACCTATAGTGGAGAGGTTTCAGCAGAGCTTCCAGACTGAGACAGTAGGATCACCATGGTGGAGAGGTTTCAGCGGAGCTTCCAGACTGAGACAGTAGGATCACCTGTGGTAAGCAAGTTTCAGCGGAGCTTCTAGAATAGGACAGAGTAGGATGTTATTATCTGATTATTCACTGAAAACCATGAATAGTAGTGAAACACTGTCTCATATAGTTCCAGAAGATGAACTCCTCAGGTCGGAAGGCACTCAAAATATCAATATACTAGGCATTTGTGAGCTGAAATGGACTGGTCTTGGCCATTTTGAATCCAACAATCACATGGTTTACTATGCCAGGAACATCAAATTGAAGAGGAAAATACACTTACTGTGAAAAATAGTATTTAAAATCTATGTTGAAATACAATGCTAATTGTGTAAGTGTGGCACTGTGGGTTAATGCGCCAGATGGCAAAGCCATTTGTACTGCAAGGTTGATGGTTCAATCTCACCAGCTGCTCCTCAGAAACCCTATACAGGGTCTCTATGGGTCATAAATGACTTGATGGCATTTAAAAACAACAACAATATCCATATGCCTGGTGTTATAGAATAAGCAATGGACTACTAGCCATAAGATTGGCAGTTCAAACCCAACAGTGTCTTCTTGGAAACCCTATACAGGGTCACTATGAGTTGGAACCTACTAGACACTACTTAACAATAACAAAAAGAAGACATTGACAGGACTATTATTCAAATTTATACAACAACCATGAAAGCCAGTTTCAATGAAATAGAAGAATCTACCAACTTCTTCAGTCTGAAATTGCTCAAACATGCAATCACAATGCATTGAAAATTACCGGTGATTTGAAAGTGAAAGCTAGAAACAAAGAGAAAGGATCAGCAGTTGAAAAATATGGCCTTGGTGATAGAAAGTATGCTGAAGAGAGCATGGGAGAATTTTTAAAGACTTCTTGTTGTTGTTAGGTGCCATTGAGTCAGTGCCGACTCATAGTGACCTTATACACAGCAGACTGAAACACTACTTGATCCTGGGCCAACCTCACTACTGTTGCCAC
>NW_006408538.1:6098541-6114735 GCF_000296735.1 Chrysochloris asiatica
CAGCCAGTAAAGACAAAGTGAAGTATTATGATGAAAAGTGTGAAAACCTGAAATTAGAAAACCAAAAAAAAGGACATGCTCAGCATTTCTCAAGATGAAAGAAATGAAGAAAAAATTCAAGCTTTGATTTGAAATTTTGAAGGATTCTAAGCATCAAAAGAAGATGGAAGGAATACAGAGCTACTATACCAAAAAAAATTGGTTGATGTTCAATTATTTTAAAAAGTAACATATGACCAAGAACCAATAGTACTGAAGGAAGAAGTCCAAGTTGCACTGAAAGCCTTGGTGAAGAGTAAGAGTCCAGGAATTGACAGAATGCAAACTGAAAAACTTCAACAAACTGAGATTAGTGCTGCATGCCCTTACTCATCCTTACCAGGAAATTTGGAAGACAGCTACCTGTCTAACCAATTGGACGAGATCCATATTGTGCCCATTCCAAAGAGAGGTGACCTAATGAAATGGAAAAATCATTGGACAATAGCAGTAATATCACATGAAAGTAAATTTTACTAAATTCAAAAACATTTGCAGCCCTACATTGACAAAGAGCTGCCATACATTCAAGCCAGATTCAGAAGAGGATGTGGAATGAGGAATATATTCTTGACATCAGATGGATCTTGTCTGAAAGCAAAGAATACCAGAAAGATGCTTACTTGTGTTTTATTGACTATGCAAAGGCATTCATCTGTGTGGATCATAACAAGCTATGTATAACATTGCAAAGAATGGGAACTCCACAACACTTAATTGTGCTTATGAGGAACCTGTACATCGACCAAGAGGTGGTCATTTGAACAGAAAAGGAGCTACTGAATGGTTTAAAATCAGGAAAGGTGTGAACCGGAGTTGTATCCTTTCACCATAATTGTTCCATCTGTATGCTGAGCAAATAATCTTAGAAGCTGGATTATATGTAGAAGGATGTGGAATCGTGATTGAAGGAATACTTTTTAGCAACCTGATTTACGCAGATGATACAACCTTGCTTGCTGGAAGCAAAGAGGACTTAAAATTCTTACTGATGAAGATGAAAGACTATAGCCTTCATTGTGGATGGAAGCTTAATGTAAAGAAGAAGAAAATCATCACAACTGGGCCAAGAAATAACATCATGATAAATGGCGAAAAGACTGAAGCCAAACACTTCATTTTACTTGAGTCCACAATCAATGCTCATAAAAGGAACAGTCATGAAATCAAATGACGCGTTGTATTAGTCAAATTGCTGCAAAAATCCCCAAAAAACCAAAACAGTGTTGAGGAGCAAATATATCACTTTGAGGACAAAGGTGTGCCTGACCCAAGGCATGGTATTTCCAGATATCTCATCTGCTGTGAAAGTTGTACAATGAGTATGGAAGATCATAGAAGAATTGATGCATTTGAATTATGATATTAGAGAAGAGTATTTTAAGTATCATGAACTACCAGAAAAACCAACATATCTGTCTTGAAAGAAACAACCAGAGTGCTCTTACGAAGTGAAGATGGTGAGACTTCATCTCTCATACTTTGGACACGTTGTTAAACAGTACCATCCTCTGGATACTTGGAAAAGTGGAGGATGAATGAAAATGAAGACCCTTCATTAGATAGATTGATATAGTGGTAAAAACAAAACAAAAATAATGAGGATGGCTCAGGATTGGGCAATGTTTCATTCTGTTGTGCATACGATAGCTATGAGTTGGAATCTACTTAATGGCACCTAATAACAACAACTCTTCTCTCTCTTTCCTTTTGTAGTTTTGCCAATGGTTTGCCAATTTTATTAATTCTTTCGAAGAACCATCGTTTTGTCCTGTTGAATCTTTCTATAGTTTTTCTGTTTTATATCTTGTTTATTTCCGCTCTAATCTTTATTATTTCTTTTCTTCTGGTGACTGTGGGCTCACTTTGTTGGTCACAACAATAACTCTTGGCCCCTGCCTCAATGTAATTGAAGTAATTGGTTGAGTTGGTTTAAAACAAAACTCAGCTGCCTTTTGCTTCTGGCCATATCCCAATTCTTTGCACTTTAGATGGGAAAAGAACTGCTCTTTCTCAGGGAGGAGTGCACAGCAAACTTTATTTGGTAGAGGCCTCAGTGACAGAGCTTTCCACATTTCTCAGTTACTCCTAGGTGTCTCCTGTCTTTGTCAGTGACGTGATTCCACTATAGTTAAGAGAATGAATCTCTGTTTTCCAGAACATGGCTGTCAGACCTTCAGCAGTTTTGCTCCACTAGCTATGGAAAAGGGAACTCTGGTAGTGTAGTGGTTATGAGTCGGACTACTAACCTCAAGGTCTGCAGTTCGAAATTATCAGCCATTCCATGGGAGAAAGATGAGGCTTTCTGCTCCCATAAAGATTTACAGCCTTGGAAACCCTATGTAGGGTCACTATGAATCGGAACCAACAGCATACCACCACCACCACCACCAGCCGCTATGGAAGAAAGGGCCTTTGTTTTAACATCACAGTATATGTATTTTATTGCTCCGTAGAATAAGCACTGGGCTGCTAACTGCAAGGTTGATGATTCAAACCCACCAGCCACTCCTTGGAAACCCTGTATAGGGTCACAACACTTAACAATAACAACTTAAAGGAAGGCCAGCTTGAATTAAAATGTATTTTTCTCTTAAATGACTGTATTGAAGAACAGAAGAAGTATCTAGCAAGCTCTCATGTCCTGGTATTTTTATACCAAACCACCAAAATGTTATTATGGTCTTTCTCCCAAGATGCAGCTGCTTTATTTCTACATAAAAAGGATCATTATCTTGCACCCTGGGGATGGTGTGATGGTGGCTGCCTTCACTTTGTATCAACTAACCTCTTTCTACTTTGAAAGTTCCATCATTTGTATGACCCCATTTCCAGATACTGATTTCTGTTTTAGTCAGTAATCTTTGACAGAAACTCAACTAAAACTAACTTAAGAAAAAGGTGGGGGAAAGAATTATTGTAAAGATACTGGGATAGCTCACATGGAAAGACAGTTCTGGAAACTTCCGTGACTGGAACTGGGGCATCAGCTTTCTCTGTATCGATTTCCTAATTCAGATTCTCTCTGCATTTTGGTTCATTTACTCAGAGGCCCCCAAGCAGCTGCTGGAAACTCTGGGTCATATTCTGACGACTCACAGCCAAAGCAGAACATGACATTATTCTTTTCCTGTTTTATGAGAAAAGTATAGGAGAAGGATTCTGATTGGTCTATTTTGGGCTATGGCCCTGCTGTTAGACCAATCACTGAGCAAAGGGTCAGGGCCCAATAATTGGTTCAGCCTGTATTTGGTACCTAGCCTTTAGACCCAGGATGGGAGGTGGGGCTGAAGAGGTGAAGAGGGAACAACTTCGTTGGTTCTCCAGGTTCTAAGTACAAAGCTTTCTCAACTCACCCTTGCTGCCTTTTGACATCACTCAGCTAACTCACCACCTGATTTTCAGGTGTTGAGAAATCTGATCTTTTCTCTGTAAGGTAGATTTGTATGCTATATGATAGTTTCTGGATTCTTGATTACAATCTTTTTCATTTTTTATGGGTGATCAAAAACAAATAAGCTTTATACTTTCAAAACCACACCAAAGACCTAATTACCGGTTTACGTTTGGTGGCTAAGTGTAAGGTCAGCAGTTCCAGTCCACCAGGCGTGCTTCAGGAGAAAGACGAGCCTTTCTGTTCCTGTAAAGGCTTACATAGCCTTGGAAATCGTATGCAGGGTCGCTATGTGTTGGAACTGATTTGATGGAGCACAGATTGCCAGCCAGCCAGTAATAAAACTAAAAACCATTAGTTGTTATCGTCAGAGACAACCAACTTTCCTTTAAAGCTACTGCCAATTTTTCTTACTGATGCATCCCTCCAGTTTTAGAAAAACAGTCACATTCCTTGCAAATTATGCTTTTGATGAATACAGTCCCTGGGACCGTGATCTACAGAGACAGCTATTGAAATGGCCAATCACAAGAGCCGCTGAATCACGTCTGAGTGCAGGTGTGTGATTAACAGCAGGTATTGAAGATGTCAGATCTAGCAAACAGGAATCTTCTTTTTTCTCACCTTAGTGATGCATTAGATTTCCCTGGAACTGAAATTTCTGCGGGAAGATAAACTGTGTCACAAATGGCTATTCATTGGATACTTAGAGTAGGCTGTTTTGCAGTGGTAGTTTCTTATTAAAGGAATAGTTTCTGTCTTTTATAGCTTAACTATAAAACAAGGACCAGAGACCTTGTTTATATTTCTTTATACGATCACTCCTTCTAGAATCGTTTTGTGTACGTACAGGATTTTAGCCAGGGTTGATGATTATTATTGAAGGTAGGTCCCAGTGTGGTGTTGTAGGATAAGCATTGGACTGCTAACCACAGGTTGGCGGTCCAAACTCACCAGCCGCACCTCAGAAACCCTATATAGGATTGCTGTGAGTTGGAACCGACTCAATAGCCCTTAACAACAACAACAATGAAAGCTGACAAACAAGTGCAATGTTGGTGCCTCTGACTTTGCATACTGTAGATATGGCATTTAGAAAGCTTCTGTCTCTCCGGTGATGGGGTGGGCGATATACAAGAAAAGGGAGGGGGCAGAAGAATGCTGAAAATATATGAAGACACAGGAGGTATGCATGGGTTAAAGGGAGTAGGTAAATAGTGATCTATATACAACCTTGGAGCAATAGTGTTTTGTGTGTAGGTACATGGATTGAGACATAGGCCAAATGAGTAAGGGAGAAAGAATGGGATATATATATATACACACATGAGCTCTGGTAACGTAGTGGTTACGAATCGGACTGCGAACCACAAGGTCAGCAGTTCGAAACTACCAGCTGCTCCGTGGGAGAAAGATGAGGCTTTCTACTCCTGTGAAGATTTACAGCCTCAGAAACCCTGTTCAGGGTCGCTATGGGTCGGAACTGACTCGACAGCACTTAACAACAACAACAACATACACACACACACACACATATATATATATATATGCTTATATATCCCACAAATATTGAAGAGTTTGAAAGAGGATATTTGCACATGAGTATTTACCTTTTCTGTAAACACAACTATGAATGTGGTGAAGCAGACAGTAGGAAAAATGATGAAAACTTCCTAGATATTATCAAACATCTTAAGGCAGTGAGTTGCTGGACCTGAGGGCTCAGGACCATAGTTTTAGGAGATGCCATTGTCAACTGGTATATCACAGTCTACAAAGACAATGTCTTACATCCTACTTTGATAAGCAGCATCTGGAATCTTGAAAACTCATGAGTGACCATCTAAGGTGTAGCTATTGGTCTCTCCATGTTCAGAAGAAAGAAAAGTGGTAAGAATGTAAGAGGCTTGGGATCAGTAAGGAATTTGTGAACACCAGTCTGAGACCAGAACTATGACTCTGAGACCAGAACTAGATGGTGCCTGCCTAACAATATCCTCTGCTCTGAAATGGATCTCATTGCAGGGTCCTGGATAGAGTGGGAGAAATGTGAAACAAAACTCAAAATTATTATTAAAAAAAAAAAAAGAAAAAAGACGAGGCTTACTGGTCAGAAAGACTGGAGAAACTGGAAATTATGGCAGTCACTGACCCTTCAGGTCTGTGGCCTTATTTTCAGCCAAACTGTAGCTAAGTAAATGGGGTGGGGGTGGGGGGTAGAATAACACTAGTAAGGTATGCTCTCCCTGGAATGGTCAATCATTCCAAATCAGAGAGAAACATTTTCTTAAGTACAAAGTTGAGAAGTAATAGGAATGTGGGAGGAATGCAAATAGGAATCACAGGGAGGAAGCAGGATTACTGTTGGTGCCCAGAGGGAATAGCCATCATTGAGATGAAAGGAAGTGTGGGATTTGTTGAATGTAAAATTGATAAACTTGTTGGTAAACCTTCACTTAAGGAGCTCTGGTAGCCTAATGGTTATGAATTGGGCTACTAATCTCATGGTCAGCAGTTCGAAACTATCGGCTGTTCCGGGGGAGAAAGATGAGGCTTTCTGTTCCCGTAAAGATTTACAGCCTTGGAAACCCTTGTTCAGGGTCCCTATGAGTCCAACTCCACAGCACATAAGAACAACAACAACAAACCTTCACTCAATTCACAATGAAAAGCTTAAAAAAAGAAAGAAAGAAAACTATTAACAACTAAACCAAAAGAAATAAAAAGCCCCCATCTTTGGTAAATGAAAAACAGGTATAGAATAAACACTGATCTATGAGCCAGGGGATGTTTGGCTTCTGTTTATGGTCCTAAATTTTTTATCAAGTCTAGCATATTTATTAATTCAACAAACATTGACTGAGTAGCTGTTACGTGTTAGGTTCTAAGAGTAACGGCTCCTGATAGTCAAAGTCACTTCTCTCGTGGAGCATTTTTGCTAGAGGAGGAAATACAGACTACAAATAAGATAACAAGCTAGGTAATTGTAGATCTGAGAGTTCTCATAAAGGAAGGGGGCTATGTTACACAGTAGTTGGAAATAACTAACTGCCATCAAGGTGATTCTGACTCATAGTGACCCTCCAGGACACAAAGAATGACTCCATAGAGTCTCCTAGGCTCGTAATCTTTACAAAAGCAGATTACTGTGTCTTCTTCCATGGAGCACATGATGGGTTTGAATCACTGTCCTTTTGGTTAGCTGTCCAGTGCTTAATCTACTGTGCACTAAAGAGGTGAGAGATTGTGTGAAATATAGATACTAGGTCTGGAGTAACACAGAGTCTAATTCGAACCACAACCTCTTCCATATACCGTCTGTATGTCTTAAGCTACTTGATCTCTCTGAGCTTCAGTTTTCGCATGGGGTCATGTACCTACTTCAAAAGGTTGTAGTAAACATTTAATTTAACAATATGTATAAAACGCATAATAAGTAATTAGAAAGTGTATTCTGGCTATTGTCTTCTGGGTTGTGACAGGATAATTTAAAATGTCTTTTCTAGTTCTAAATTTCTATAATTTTGTGTGTTTTTTTTATGATTTTGGTGAAAAAAACCTTTTTTCAAGCTTTTCAAGTTCTAAAGGCTTTCATTGATGTACAAGATGGGTAATTATCTTTTCTACTTAAATTTGCAATCTTCTGAGCTGGGTTTCTTTAAATAGGAAGAAGCTACCATCAGTTTTGCAAAGTTCAAAATCCATTATCTAGAGATATGGTTAATGTTTCCCATTTTGAAGTGTAATCATTTTTTTATGAACAGAGCTTGCTAAAGAAGGTTTTGATTGATTTAAATTAAAATTTAAATCAACAGTTGTTCTTAATTTAATTAATTGCATATAATTCCAGGTATGGGTGTGACAAACTGTAAGATTTGTGGAATGAAAAGAGTCAATATTTCCATTTCTCTCTATTTATGTGCAAATTTGAATGGAAGGTTTCTCACCATAGGGCCCTGAAGTACACATCAGGGACTGGGCTAAAGTGTCCAATCCCAATAGTTTGCAAGGTGGGAGCATATTGTGGAAGAACCCTAGACCAAGAGACAGGGTGCTCTAAGGAGTCTTGGTGTGGCACTGTAGGACAAACACTGGACAATAAGGTCGGTTGAATCACAAGGTCGGCAGTTCAACTCACCAGCCACTCCTTAGAAACTCTATACAGCAGGGGTGGGCCAAGGGCCATTTGGATATTTATTTATAGCATAATTCATAGTCCATACACACATTATCAACTTAAAAATTAGCCTGCTATATTTGGTCAAACATTTAATTGTTGTTGTTGAGTACCATCGAGTTAGTTCCAACTCATAGTCAGAACTGACTCATAGTGACCCTGTATAGGGTTTCTGAGGAGTTGCTAGTGAGCTTGAACCACCAACTTTGTGGTTCAAATAGACCTTGCAGTCCAGTGCATTAACCCACAGTGCCACACCAGGACTCCTAACATGATGGCTGTAACTATGGTTGCTTTGGTAGTGTCAGACCAAATGATTTTGTGAGCCAGACATTCCCCACCCCTAATATACAAGGTCACTGTGAGTCGGAATCCACTCAACAACAAAAACAACAGTGCCAACTCTGACATTTGCTTATTTTGACAATCTCTGCATACTTCATCTTTCACCTTACATACCCATTGCCATTGAGTTGATTCCAATTCCTAGTGATCCTATAGGGAAGCCTAGAACTGCCCCATAAAATTTCTGTGACTGTAAATCTTCACGGAAGCAGACTGCCACATCTTTCTCCCTTGGAGCAGCTGGTCAGTTTGAACTATCAGCTTTTTGGCTAGCAGCTGAGCACTTAATCACTGCACCACCAGGGTTCCTACCCTTAACCCTACTTTTAGGCTTTCTCTAAACCAACTCAATGTCACAGAACTACCACTAAGCTCCTGGTGTAGGCTGTAGGATAAGCACTGGACTGTGAACCACAAGATCAGTGGTTCAAACCCATCAGCCGCTCCTCAGAAATGCTATACAGGATTGCTGTGAGTTGGAACTTACTCAACAGTACTTGACAATAACAACTAAGCTAATGGAGTCCTGTGTAGTGCTATAGGATACACGCTGTGCTGCTAACTGCAAGGTAGGTGGTTCAAACTCACCAGCAGCTCATTGGAAACACTGTACAGAGAGAGTTGCTGTAACTGTCGTTGCTGTAAGTTTTTACTTTGCATTTCCCTCAGAAGTGATGAAGTTGAACAGCTTTTTAGAGGTCTGTTGGCAATTGGGATATACTAAAGAAGTGCCTGCTTAGGTCTTTTGCTTAATTTTTTCTGTTGGATTTTCTTCCTTTTCCTTTCTGAGATATATGTGTATATTCTGTTGTTGTTGTTATGTGCCGTGGAGTCGGTACTTTATGTTGACTATGAGTCCTTGGTTAGTTATATCAGTTATAAGTATTTTTCCCATTATGTGTTTTTCATTTTATTCTCCTGATGGTGTATTTTAATAGAAATAAGTTAGAAATTGTAATGTAAATGAAAGATAAATTATTCCTTGAAATATATTTTTCATGTCTTGTTAAGAAATCTTTCCATATCCCAAGGTCATGAAGTTATTATCTTATGTAATTGTCTAGGATTGCTATGAGTTTGTGGCTCTTGGAGACTAGTTTCTTTGCTGCACTTCTTACTACTTTGCTCCTGTTGAGTTGAGAGCCATAGTTGTATCTTAGATGGCTACCTACGACTTTTAGACCCCGGACACTACTCACTTGACTAAGATGTAAATCATGAATTTTGTGAACTATGTTTTACCAATAGAGCTGTCTTGTGAGAATGGCTTAAAGGTTCTAAGCTGTTCATATCCAGATAACTGACATTAGAAGCTGTTTGGTTATGGCTGAGGAGTATCCATGTGTATGTCTTAATGGATGTATGTCCCTGAGCCTACATATGTGTATTTACACGTACATACCTAATCAATACTTTTGGAGTCCTGGGGTGGTGCTGTGGGATAAGCACTGGACTGCGAGCTGCAAGACTGGCGATTTAAATCCACAAGCTGCTCTTGGGAAACACTATACAGGGTCACTATGAGCTGGAACTGACTATACAACACTTAACAACAACAACAACATAGATACTTCTATCTGGTCTCTCCTATGTATGCGTCTGTACCTACCTGTATACCGTTTTGCTTATATCTGTCAGTATGTGCTCAAACACTTATTATAACTTTGGTTGTGGTTACTATATCCACAATTGGTACCACTCTCCCATCACCAAAAATAACTAGTCTTTACTGTAGAAACTATACTCCCCTCTCTCCCCCCCCACCCCACTTCGTGGTAACCACTAATGAATATTCATCTTTTTATATTTATCTATTCTTGCTTTATAAGGAAGTATTATACAATATTTATCATTAGGCTTGGCTTGTTTCAGTTAGCAATATGCCTTCCCGTTCCACCCAGGTTATAGTGTTTTATTAAGTCTTTATTGTTCTCTATAATTGTATAGTATTCCATTGTATGTATGTACCACAGTTTGTTTATGCATTAATCCATTGGTTGTTTTCATTAATCTGCTATTGTGAATAAAGTAGCCATGAATTTAGGTATACCTATGTTTGTTTGTGTCTCCTGGTGTGGTGCTGTGGGTCAATACACTGGACTATAAAGTCAGTTTCAATACAAGGTCAGCAGTTCAAGCTCCAGTTGCTCCTCAGAAATCATATACAAAGTTGCTGTGGGTTGGAATCAACTTGACGGCACTTAACAACAACAAGTTATATACTGGGAGAAAAGAGCTGGCAATCGATTCCCACAAAGATTACAGCCTAGGAAACCCCAAGGGGAAAGTCCTACTGCACTGTAATGAATTATTGAATGTCTCTTCTAACCATATATCTCACTAAGCAGTGTTTTTGCCTTACTAGCTCTGGGTAGGAGAATGTGAGAGAACATACTGATAGAATGACATGATTCAACTGTGGAATTTAGCATAACTAACTGTGACTGTAAAAACTTGAGACTCCAGCATGGTTATAAAATGAACCATCTCAGAAACTGAACAGAGTCTATTTCACAACTATCAAAGAAGAGCCAGGAGTGGAGTGCGTCCTTTGTACCCAGAGATCCCCACACATTGAACTTTCTTGACCCAGGGACAGAAAACTGTGATACCGGAAGAGAGGCAGAGGAACAGCAGCAGCAGAAGCAAGAAGCAGAACATGAGAAGCACGGCGGGCTTCCAGCCCACAGAGCTAGTGAAGCTGAGTGACTTTGGGCAGGAAGCTTGCTTGTAGAGTGGGGTGCCTTCGGACACTTGATTGGGGTAGCTTTGTTTGCTGACCCCTGGAGTTTGAGTCAAGTGCCTTCGTGTAGGTACTTCTGGTGGAGAGGTGTGTCTGGTGGGCATTTATCAGCAGCCTTGGAAGAACTTTATAACACAGCCTGGGAAGAGTCAGACCTGTTTGTGAACATGGCTGAGGAGAGATTGTCCCTACTGAAATAATTGTGCTCTGTGCTTTTTCTGGTCCTGACCTGTAACCTGTTAACTTTCCTAATAAATCCCAGAACTGTAAGCATTATCTCTTGAGTTCTTTGTGGCCACTGCAATGAATTACTGAGCCCAGAGGAGCAGAGAATTGGTAGGTGTCATTTATTTTTGCACTTTTCTGTAAGGTGACTACAAGTTGGAATTGACTCTGGTACACAACACTAAAAACAAAGTATATACCAAGAATGTTCCTATTGACAATGAATACCATGTCATTCCTCTTTAATTTGTCATTCCCAACATAGTACATCATATGATCTGCTAGTACTGGCCATATTGAATTGGGAAAATCTATGAACAATCTTTAAGTGTTAAAAAGCAAAGATGTCGCTTTGAAGAACATGGTGCACCTGAACCAAGTCATGGTTTTTCCAGTTGCCTCATATGGGTATGGAAGTTGGACAATGAATAAGGAAGACCAAAGAAGAATAGATTTCTTTAAATTATGGCATGGACAAAGCATATGGAATATACCATGACCATGGACTGGTAGAAGAACAAAGTAATCTGTCTTAGAAGAAGTACAGCCAGAATGCCTCTTAGAAGGCAGGCTGGTGAGACTTTGTCTCACATAACTTGGACATGTCTTCTGGTTGTTGTTGATAGTAGGTGCTGTAGAGGTGATTTCCTGTTCATTGTGACCCTATAGGACAGTGAAGAACTGCTCCTGAGAGTTTCTGAGACTGTAAATATTTATGGGAGCGGATAGTCTCATCTTTCTTCCATGCAGCAGCTGGTGGGTTTAAAACTTTCTTTAGCGGCACCACGAGGACCAATGAGATGGAGAGATGTCTCCATCTGAATATAGAAGCAGATATTATAAAGCTGTCTTAACTCTACTCATTACTTCCTCAAATGCTGAGAAATTGTCCCTGCCTAGGCCAGTTCTTTTTCTTGCCTTTTAGTTATCAAAGACCAATGTGGTGATGTAGGATAAACACTGGACTGCTGACCATAGTTCAAACCCATCAGCTACGCCTCAGAAACTCTGTACAGGGTCTCTATGAGCTGGAACCTTCTCGATGACACTTAACAATAGCAGCCTGATTAGTTTTTCTTGCTTTTTATTTATGAACAAATCTGACCGCAGCACTAAATACATACTTCTAAAAGAAAAGGAACTGCTTCTTTTAATGTTTGTACGTCTCCCTCCAGTTTTTAATATATTATAAACTTATTAAATTGATATATTTTAAACATGACAATCCTTTTGGACAAGCTAAAAGCAATGGAAATATATTGAATATGGGATTTGTTAGAAAGTCTTAAATTATGTTTATTTTCTCCCTTTGGAAAATCTTAGTGGTGATAGCTATTGGACTATTTACAGACTTCTTTCTATTTTGATGCCGTGGTTGTGGTGTAAATTATTTTATCTTGATTTTACTCTAGGGCTTTTAGAATTAGATTTTGCTGGAGTCAGCTTTGATTTAACGCTTGTATGCATTACAGGTATTAGAAAAAAAATCCCATTCGCACAGAAGTCTTTGGCGCACCAGCAAACTAATTAAAGCTAGCCAGCTAAGTAAATCCATTTTCGATTATCAGAAACTCAGCAAGAAGTTGTTTTTTTTTTAAAGCACAAAGTTTGCTCAGTACTTGAGGAAAAAACCTCATCTATCATACATGATGTTTGACATTCACTCAAAGTGTACTCTTACATTTATAAAAAGACCATGAATTTGCTTAGGTGACTAATGTAAGGGGTCCAAGGTCGTGGCTTGCAATGGGGAGTAGACAATGAGTCGACTTTCTCATTTTCACTTCTGACATGAATGATTGTATCAGTAGTTACTGAACACCTAGTATTGTCAGACAGAAATATTTGATATGGCTGTACAGTGTGGTTTTATGTTCTTAGGTCATGAACTGAACACAAACATAAATGTACCCTTACATATCTAATGGCAAGTTTAGGGAAACCATATTATTGCTTATCATACTGTTGTTGTTAAGTGCCATCCAGTCATTTCTGACCCATAGCGACCCTGTATAGGGTTTCCGAGGAGCAGCTGGTGAGCTTGAACCGCCGACCTTGAAGTTCAAATGGCATTGCAGTCTGACGCATTAACCCACAGCGCCACACCAGATGGTTTAAAAGCAACACCTCATATTCAAAGGGGTCAGGAGATAGTTGTTTTGGTCTTTCTTTTGCCAGCAATTGAAAAGTAAGCCACTTTGATTTTACTGTCTAGATTTCTGAATTTGTAAAATAGGTTAATAATACCTATAGAGCAACTGCTCAATTTATCTTCTAGGTTTGAGGTGAAGTCAAAATTGAAATTGTAAGAGCCTATGCTGTTGAAGGAATCCTGGTGTGATGCTTTTGGATAAGCACTGGACTGTTAACCACCAGGTTGGTGGTTCAAACACACAAGCTACTCCTTGGAAACCCTATACAGGATAGGTATAGTATAACTGACTCGATGGCATTTAAGAACTGAGGAGTCCTGGTGTGGTGCTGTGGGTTAATATGCTGAACTACAATGTCAGTTTGAACAACAAGGTTGGTAGTTCAAAGCTCACCAGCTGCTCCTTGGAAATCCTGTATAGGTTTGCTATGAGATCTGACTTGAAGGCACTTAACAACAACAACAACAACAATAAGGGGAGCATGGTGAGTCTATCGGAT
Source organism: Chrysochloris asiatica (assembly GCF_000296735.1). Lineage (NCBI taxonomy): Eukaryota > Metazoa > Chordata > Mammalia > Afrosoricida > Chrysochloridae > Chrysochloris > Chrysochloris asiatica. The sequence continues at coordinate 6,112,117 of NW_006408538.1, forward strand.
AAATACTGGTCTGGGAATCACAAGCTCAGTGTTTCCAGCTCACCAGTCTTTCCTCAGGAGCAAGATGAAGCTTTCTGCTCATCTTCTTACATCCTCGGAAAACTTATACAATGTCCCTCCCTGTGAGTCAGAAGCGACTGGAAGACACATAACACCACTTCCAAGATGCTCTTACTCAGGATTCTAAAGATAGAGTTAGCTTTGATCTTGTGTATTTCATGTTGTTTAACATATAGTTGGTGACTTATCTTGGACTGAGAATGGCGTTCAGCTCCATTTATAAACTAGTGAGTAGGTCAGAAACGACTTAAGGACCGGAGTCCCTGGGTGGTCGCAAACTGTTAATGCATTTGGCTGCTGACTGAAATGTTGAAGGTTCGAGTCCACCAAGAAGTACCTTGGAAGAAAGGCTTGGTGATCTGCTTCTAAAAAATCAGTCATTGAAAACTCTGGAGCACAGTTCTACTCTGACACAAATGGGGTCACCATTATTCTGAATCAACTCAATGGCAACTGATAATACCAAGTTCACTTCTCAAGGCTTCCTCATGTTTCTACAATCTTGGACCCTCATTATTGGCTGCCTTGATAGCACCTAACTAACACCTTCAAACAGATTTAAAAAAAAATACTTTGTAGACTTTCCTAATTGTTCTTCACAAAGTGTCGACCTGATACTAACTTGTGTGCCATAAACAGAAGTGGAAGTAGGGGTGTGCTATTAAAACAACTTTCTCCCTTGGGAAGAACACTTTAACTTGTAGTGTTTGCTTATTTTCATGGTGTAAAGCTGTTCATCAAGACTGATTTTGAAGAACCAGTGTGACATTATTGCACATGGAGTTTAGAAGAGATGCACACCATCAGCTATCTTGAACTGGTTTACTTGGGTTGTAGCACACCAATGCCAGATGTTTATCCTTCCACACTCCCTAGTACAAGTGAAGGGAGATGTTTATTCTATCCTGTCAGAAATTCTGCATCTAGGTGTCTAGGGCCCCACCCTTTGCATGGGTGATTGTGTGTGCGGGTAGTTTTTGGGAAGATGTGGTCATTGGAATGGCAGAGCATTCATTCCTTGTGTCTGGGATTTACTTTGGGGAAGAAATGAATTCAGTAAAGGAAATAATCAGAGCTATGAAGAAGTCAGGAATGGCCAATAAAAACCTATTCATCAATCCTAATGATATGAGATCTTGTAGGGTGCTGTAGGATACACAGTGAGCTACTAACTAACTAAGAGTGGTGGTAAAAACTGACCAACCACTCCTTGGAAATCTTATGTTGTTGCTGTGTGCCATCGAGCCAGTTCTGACTCATAGTGACCCTGTGTACAACAGAACAAAACACTGCCCTGCCCTGTGCCAGCCTCACAATTGCTACTGCACTTGAGCCGCGTGTTGCTGACACTGGGCTAGTCCATTGACTTGGAGGTCTTCCTCTTTTTTGCTGTCCCTCCACTTAACCACATATGATGTCCTTCTCCAGGGGTTGGTCCCTCCTAATAATATGCCCAAGTATGAGAGGTGAAGTCTTGGCTCTAACACTTCTTCCAACACAGATTATACTTCTTCCAACACAGATTTGTTTGATCTAGCAGTCCATGGAATCTTTAATATTCTTCTCCAACACCATAACTCAAAGTGTACCAATTCTTCTACGGTCTTCCTTATTTACCCTTCAACTTTCACATGCATATGAGGCTATTAAAAACACCATGGCTTGTGTCAGATTACTTTAGTCCTCAAACTGACATCTTTGTTCTTGAACACTGTAAAGAAATCTTGTGCAGTAGATTTGCATAATATGATGTGTCATTTGATTGACTAACTACTGCTTCCCTGAGAGTTAAAGATGGACCCAAGCTAAGTGAAGTGTTTGACAATTTCAATCTTTATTCCATTTATCATGATGCTATTTGTTGGTCCAGTGATGAGGATTTTTGTTTTATTTACATTGAAATGCAAACCCATACAGAAGGCTGTAGTCTTTGATCTTCATCAGTAAGTATTTTAAATCCTCTTATCTCTCAGTACCATTACTCATCCGTCAGTTTGTCATACTGTGCTGGCTTGTGAGTTGCTGTGATTCTGGAAGCTATGCCATAGGTATTTTAAATACCAGCAGGGTCACCCATGGTGGACAGGTTTCAGATGAGCTTCCTGACAAAGACAGACTAGGAAGGAGTGATGAACTACTTTCAAATATTTAGTCACTGAAAACTTTATGAATAACAGAGAAACACTGCCAGATATAGTGAGCCCCTCAGGTTGTAAGGTACTCAAAACGTGACTGGGGAAGAGCTACCTCCTCAAAGTAGAGTTAACTGTGATGATGCAAATAGAGTGAAGCCTGTGGGAGTAAAGCCCGCGACCTTCATTTGCTGATGGGGTAAAACTAAAAATGAGGAGAAACAGCTGTAAACACCCATTAATAATCGGAACATGGAATGCAAGAAGTATGAATCTAGGAATATTGGAAATTGTCAAAAATGAAGAGGAACACATAAACACTGATATTGTAGGCATTGTTGTTGTTAGGTGCCATCGAGTCAGTGACGACTCGTAGTGACCTTATACACAGCAGAATGAAACACCGCCCGATCCTGGGCCAAACTCA
>NW_006408538.1:6115085-6130596 GCF_000296735.1 Chrysochloris asiatica
AGATCTATTGGTTCTTTTGGCAGCCCATGGCACTTTCAATATTCTCCTCCAACATCATAACTCAAAAGCATCAATTCTTCTACGGTCTTCCTTATTTACTGTCCAACTTTCACATGCATATGAGGTTATTGAAAATACCATGGCTTGGGTCAGGTGCACCTTAGTCCTCAAGCAACATCTTTGCTCTTCAACACTTTATAAAGGTCTTGTGCAGCATATTTTCCTAATGCAATATGTCGTTTGATTTCTTGACTGCTGCTTCCGTGAGTGTTGATAGTTGATCCAAGAAGAATCTAGGCATTATTTATTCCAAAAATTCAGTAACCTCATATGCATGTGAAAAATTGGTGAAAGAAGAGAACACTTGGGACACAGTTTTCATGATTTTAAACCATTCGGTGTCCCTTTGTGTTCAAATGACTGCCCCTTGGTCTATGTACAGGTTCTTCATGAGCATAATTAAGTGTTTCAGGTGGCTATAAGTTGGAACCGAGTTGATGGCATTAACAACAACAGCAACAAACATGCTATGTAAAATAAAATAATATGATATGCATCTCTATTTACACATTATTGATTTTCAGAAACATAGGAATGCATGTATATATTGAGAAAAGTAAAGGATGTCAGTTTTTTTTAAATTATGAGGTTATCTTTGGTAATGAGGTTATGAATCACTTTTGTGTTCTTTTTCTTTTTCTTTATTTTCTTAGTTTTCTAACTGAGTTCATGCTGTTTTACTTATTGGCGAGTAAACATGAGAATGGGATATGAAAGTTTAGAAATCGATTTTTATGTAGGCATAAAGTATTCTCAATGATGAATAGCCAAGTGAATTTAACAAGGAGCATTTCTATGGAATGAAGTGTGAACCTGTGGACAAATTTGCTGATTATATTTTCCTCTGCCTTTAATTTTGAATTAACTTGTAAAGATATGTCATAACTTAACAAATAAATGTCAGATATTGAACCAAGAGAGAGGAAAAAAAGGTAACCTTTAGGTTATGGGCAAGATACAAGGAACATGAAACAGCTAAGTTATTTTAAAATCAAGTCACCTTAATAGACTTTTGAACTACCTCTTGTTTTCACTGAACTTTGACCTAGAGTCCTGCAGAAATTACCTTCTGGCCTAAACTATATAGGCCCTGCACAACCAAGCCCAGTCAAGACTTTGAAAAAACATGAAACTTGGCATGTGTTCTGCAGGGAGAAGCTCTTTCTTTTCCCTACGTTCTGGGCAGATTTGTCAGGATTTCCATGCTTTGATTTTCTTACTTTCTATTTTTTCTCCTCCAAGTGATTGTAGGATAGAATTCATTTACATTTCTGAGAATTTTTTTTAACTGATCAGCAAGATCTCCCTTTTTGGCTAAGTAACATTTTGATCTTAAGCATTCAAAGATCAGATATGCCAAAATCACAATCAGTGGAAAATCACTGATATATTTTTTTATCCTTAGCACCAAGAAAAAGACTTAAGATGTTAGAGACTTGAAAAATAAATGTTTTTGTATTAATCTAAATATATATGTATGTATATACACACATGGATGTGTTTGAGTATGCATATATACACATATGTATGCATCAATTTACTATAAGTTTTTATGATATTTTTTTAATCCAAACTCCCTTTCTTCATGAAAACAATATTGAAGTTCCAAAACCAAACCTACCTGCTATCAAGTTGATTTCAATTCATAGAAGCTTATTTTGCTCTTAGGATTCAAGTAAAACATTGCATGTTATTATTTCAAATCAAAGGTATAATATTCTCACATTTATATTGCATCTTATATTTTTAAATGTTTTTGTTGTAAAAACAGCAAGCATAAAACTAGAATGTGTTACGTAGATGTACAGTTTAAAGAATAATGAACATCATTAAATGGTTTAATTAATGACTTAATGGTTTACTTAATGAATGGTTTATTTAATAATTCTTTAAAGAAGAATGGACACTGAATCCACTATGCAGCCTGAAGATTCAGAAGCCCCCTTGATGCCTCCTCATTTATATTCATCCCTAGTCCAGTCTTACACCAGTTTCTTAGATTGTTTTGCTTTTAGAAGTTTTACCATGATTATGTTGTTGTTGTTAAGTGCCATCGAGTCGGTTCCGACCCATAGCGACCCTGTACAGGGTTTCCGAGGGTGTAAATCTTTACGGGAGTAGAAAGCCTCATCTTTCTCCCGCGGAGCGGCTGGTAGTTTCGAACCACTGACCTTAAGGCTCGCAGCCCGATTCGTAACCACTACGCTATACCATGATTATATGAATTGCTAAATAATTGTTTTGCCTAGTTTTGTTTTTAACCTTTACATAAGCAATCATGAAGTTCTTGGTGCTTCAAAGCCACCAGCCACTCCTCAGAAACTCTATACAGGGTCGCTATGAGTTAGAACTGACTCAACGGCACTTAACAACAACAACAACAAATGATCATACTTTATGTATTCTCTTATAACCCATTCTCTTTGTTCCACATACATTTATGATGCAACCACGTCAACGTGTGGATGAGTACACCTCCTCCTCACTACTGACTAACTAGTTACCCAGCATTTTTCATTCATGACACAAGTAAATACCTACTGTCTATTCTGTGCATTAAGGATATATGTCTAGTAACAATGAAGATGAGGTGCGAGGTTGTGATGGTTAAGGCTATGTGTCACCTTGGCTGGGCTACAATTTGCAGTAGCTTGACAGTTATGCAATGAAGTAACCGTCCACCGGGTTTTAATCTGATGTGACCATCCCTTTATACAAAACTCTGATTTTCACATAACATTCATTTTAGTCTTTGCAGCTTAACCATGTTGATTCGTGAGGGGTGGGTGTGGTTTACTAATTTTCAATTTTTGTATTACAATTTGTGTCTTCACTCTACTGTTTCCAAGTTTTTGATCTTTTGAACACTGCTGCCTGCTGAACTCTTTCAGTTGATCTACCCCCATGAAGACTTAAAGCTCAGAATTCCTATGTAGGGTCGCTATGAGTCGGAACCAACTCAAAAGCACTTACCAACAACACCGAGTGTGCAGGTGTGTCTGTTTGTCTGTTTAGTTTATGTTTGATTCAAGATGGAGTCCCTGAGTGGCACTTGGCTGCTAACAGAAAGGTTGGATGTTCAAGCCTATCCAGGTGTGCTTAGAAAGAAAGTTTTGGTAATCTACTTCCTAAAACAACCACTGGAAACCCTATGGAGCACACCCTACTCAGACACACATGGGCTTGTCATGATTTGGCGTTGACTTGATGGCAACAGTTTTTTTTTTTTTTTTTAGGGTTATATATTTCCTCATGTGGTCTCACTTTATCCATTTGAAATAGAGTGTCTAGTACAACACTCAGGCTTCCTGAAGCTTTTGGTAATCAAGAGCCATAAAAAAATAGACTAGAGATTGAGTCATACCAAACCAGGATGGCCTTGGAGCAATAGCAACTCCCTAGATGGTTTTTATATTGTCTTTGAAAACTACCCTAAGCAGGACTATCATTATTTCTATGTGAAACTAAATAAAAATCTCCCTATGATCTGCTTCCCCAAAAGTAACTGCAAGAGGAGAGACTGTTTCTGCATCGCGTACATACTTTAATTGATGAATATTTGAATATGGACTTTCTATACACACACAGGAGTCCTGGTGTGGCGCTGTGGGCTAATGCATCAGGCTGCAAAGCATTTGAACTGCAAGGTTGGTGGTTCAAGCTCACCAGCTGCTCCTTGGAAACCCTATACAGGGTTGCTATGGGTTAGAATCGACTTGACGGGACTTAACAACAACAACATACACACATTGGAGTCCTGGTGTAGTGTTGTGGGTTAATGTGCTTGACAGAAACACCATTTGAACCAGACGGTCAGTGGCTTAAGCTCCCCAGAAACCCTAAACAGGGTCACTATGGGTTGGAACTGACTCGATGGCAATTAAAAACAACAGCATACACACATTGCCTATATAATAAAAATGTGCATAGTATGAATTTATGTCATTGTATAAATACAGAATTTTATGAATCTTGGACCCATCTCCTTCCTGTTTATATCAGTTTCTAGTTTTTTTGTTTTGTTTTGTTTTGTTTTGTTTTAAATAGGAGTTAAATTGCCAGGTCATATGATATGTGTATATTCGACTTTCTAAGGTAATGGCTCCTGGTTTTATTATCCATATTGAAATTTTTTGTTAATGTAGTACACATGAAACTGAGAGAAGAGAATGTGACTTTCAATTTCAACCCATACCAGTAGAAATTGAATAACAACAAGACTTGCTAAAGAAGATCAAAGACCATAGTCTTCAGTATGGGTTGCACCTCAATGTAAAGAAAACAAAAATCCTCAGCATTGAACCAATAAACCACATCCATATAAATGGAGAAAAGATTGAAATTGTCAAAGACTTCATTTTGCTTGGATCAACCATCAACCCTTATGGAAGCAGTAGTCAAGAAATAAAGTGATGCATTGCATTAGGCAAATCTGCTGTACAAGACCTCTTTACAGTGTGCAAGAACAAAGATGTCAGTTTGAGGATTAAGTTGCGACTCATACAAGTCTTGGTATTTTCAGTAACCTCATGTGCATGTGAAAATTGGACAGTCAATAAGGAAGGCTGTAGAAGAATTGATGCATTTATGTTATGGTGTTGAAAGAAAATATTTAAAGTACCCTGACGCTGCACTGCCAAAAGAACAAACCAATCTGTGTTGGAAGAAGTACAGCCAGAAAGCTCCTTGGAAACCAGGATGGCCAGACTTTGTCTCTCATACTTCTGACATATTGTCAGAAGGGACCAGTCCCTGGAGAAAGATATCATGTTAGGTAAAATGTTGGGTCATATAAAAAGAGGATGACCCCCAACTAGATGGATTGGCACAGCAAAGGACTCAAATGTATCAGTGATTGTGAGGTTGGCTCAGAAGCGGGCAGTGCTTTGTTCTGTTGTGCATTGGGTGTTAATGAATGAGTCAGTACCAATTTGATGGTCCCTAACAACAAGTACATATGAACTAATATCTTACTATGGTTTTAATTTGCATGTCTGGGAAACTCACATGTGGTGAGTTTCCCTATCTATGAAATGGCTAATGGTACATTTTGCCAATATTTCTGTTGGACGGTTTATCTTTTTCCATACTGATTTATTAACATTTTTACATTCTATTTTGGTACATGTGATGTAAGTATCTTCTTCCAATTTGTAGTATATCTTTTCATTCTTTTTCTGGTATCTTTGATGAACATGGTTCTTGATTTTATCTGTCCTTTTTTTTTTTTTTTTTTTTTATGTTTCATGCTTTTGGGTTTTATTTAAGAATTTTCTTCCATGAAATCATAAAGACATTTTTCTATATTTTCTTCTAAAAGTTTGAAAGTTTTACATTTCAGAGTTAATTAAATTTTGAGTATGGCCTGAAATAAAGTTTCATCTTTACCTTTTTTCTTCCAGTAACCAATCAATTATTTGGGCAAACTATTCATTGGTCTCTTCTCTTTTCTCAAGGGTCTGCTTTGCCCCCTCTGTTGTCTATCACATTTCCATCTCTGCACATATTGTCACTTCTTCTTCTTTCACTTAAAGCCTTTTGGGACCCTGAGAGATAGGATAGATGTTGGATTTTCTTACTTATCTTCCAGATCACTTTGACTTAATCTCTTTGGTTCCAGCTCTAATCAAATTAAAATGATTTCTTTATATTGTTTCTAATGATCTCACTATCATTCATCTTAGTTGATAAAATAGTATTTTCTACTATGTCTCAATCATGACTGTTATTTCCTCATGTGTTCAGTGATTTTTAAAATTTATAAGTTCATGATCCTTGGAACTTTATTTGAGGGATTTAAAAAAAAAAGATTAAGATTAAAGTGCGTTCTTCCATAAAGGAAGCTGATTTTGAACTCACAGGAACATGGCCAAACCTGTTTCTACATTTGTAATGGCGGGAGTAAGAATATACCTGGAAGAGAAATATTGTATGAGACCATTGTCGTAAAAAGTTAAGAAAGAAGAGATTTTCTTGATAAAAGAAGCATTGTATAATGGTTACCAGGAGTGGGATGGAAGGGGAAGGGAAAATTATCCATGTACTAGAGGTTAGATACATGGTAACATGGGTGAAGGGGCAGGCAATATACAACAAGAGGGAGATTAGCAGAGGAAAGATGAAGGTAGCAGAAGACACAAGGAGGAATTCAAGAGTTAAAAGAAATAGAGTCAAATACTGTTAACTAATGGGGGGAGATGGCATTCATTATAATGAAGCAAAGTATATAATTTATTGCATGAAATACTGATGATCTTGTCTGTAAACCTTCACTCAGTTCACCCACACACAAATATCTATAAGGGAAATACTAGGGAAGAATGAACTCCTTAGAAATACCGTATGTCACTAAAAAAGGGCAGCATTTAACCAACAACAAAGTACAGAAGGGTTAGGACAAAAGGAGGAATGTTCACAGAAAACACAAGGAGGACGTGAGATAATTGAGGTTACTTTGTGGTGATTGCAATCAATGACGCGAAACAAGATGTGTATAAATTGTTGAATTACTCTGTAAATAGCCATTTAACAATAAAAAGCTATTAAAGGGGGCCATACATGATACACATGTCTAGAATCTTAAAAGTAATAAATTTTAAAACTCTTAATATAATGAGTGCTATCCTCCTACCTTTATAATGACACTTTGTACTGACAAGATAAAAAGTGTGAAAATCTTAAGGTTTTATGTGACTATTCAAAGTAACTAAAATATCAAAGGCAAGTGGATTTCCATCATTATTTTGTATGTCTAAGTGTTCCCTGTATTAGTTTATGCTTAATCTATAAATTTGTTTTTCTTGTCTTCATTTCAACAGAATCACTGATGATGTTGTAATTAAGATAGTGCATGTAATTTCCCATGAACAATAACAGACTAAAACTGAAATAAAATATACTTATATTAAAAGTTTACATATATTTTCAGAGGAAGTTCAAAGTAAATTCAAACATTAAAATGAATTTTCAAATATGTTTATAAAAAGTTAGTTTTCTTCAAAAAATATTCTGAATTGTTTTAAAATTAGAAGACAATTTAGACATTATATTATGGTTATAAAATTCACATAAAAACTATATTGATAAGTTAGCTAAATGTTATTAAATATTTTGTATAATTTTTCATAATTCTAGCATCTGCTTCCATTTACTTGCTTATTTGAAGAATTTATTGTTGTTGTCAAGTGTTGTTAAGTCATAATGACTCTATATAGAGTTTCCAAGGAGCAGCTCGTAAGCTTGAATTGCTCACCTTGTGGTTCAAATTGACCTTAAAGTTGAGTGCTTATCCTGTGGCACCACACCAAAACTATTACTGTACTTTTTACATATTACATCTGTATGTTGTTGTTGTTGTGAAGTGCTGTTGAGTCAGTTCCGATCCATAGCGACCCTGTATAGGGTTTCTGAGGAGCAGCTGGTAAGCTTGAACCGCCCACCTTGCAGTTCAATTGGCTTTGCAGTCTGGTGCATTAACCTACAGTGTCACCCCAGGACTCCTCATCTGTATAAATGGATATATAGCTATCTATATATATATATAATTTTTATGCAGATGATATATGCTTTCTTCAGTTGTTTGTGTATGAATTTGGTGTTGTTGTAGGTGCCGTGGAGGTGGTTCAGATTCATGGTCACCTTACGTACAATAGGCTGAAACACTGTTCAACCTTGTGCCATCACAATTGTTCCTATGTTTGAGTCCATCATTGCAGTGACTTTATCAATTAAGCGCCTTCCTCTTTTTTGCTTTGCCCTTTACTTTACCAAGGATGATATCCTTCTCTAAGGACTGGTCCCTCTTGAAAACATGTCCAAAGTATGAAGATTATAAAAGATATATAATTTGTTGAATATTGAACTATGTTTTTCATTTGGCTTGTACAATTATTCTAAATATTGCACTAACTCAAGAGCATGTACCAAACATTGAATTGGAAAATGAAGAGAAATAATACATGCTAGGAGTCTCTTGGTGGTGCACATAATTAAGTGCTTCACTGTTGTTGCTGTTGTTAAGTGCTGTTGTTTAGTTCCAATTCATAGCAACCCTATATAGAGTTTCTGGGGAGCAGCTGGCAGATTTGAGCTGTTGACCTTGGCATTCAAACCAACCTTGCAGTCTAGTGCATTATCCTGCTAGATGAAAATCATCCATTTGAACCCCCCCATAGGTGTCTCAGAAGATTGGCCTGAGATCTACTTTCAAAAGGTCCGAACTGTGAAAACCCTTCAGAGCATTTCTATTCTGCACAGTGGAGTAATCAGGAGTCAGAATGGATTCAAAGGCAATTAACAACAACAAATGGGATGGAATACTTTGTTTTGCAAAATCTATTGCATGTATGCTGAGAGGAAGAATTTGACAAAACACATTCACACTTTTGTTTTAAAAATCCTTCTTATACACTGACATGGTATCTATCTCTGACACTGGCATTGCAAAATCCATGACCTTCCTGGAACTGGGACCACCTCTTACTTCCAAGATATAGAACAAGGGTTAAAGAGGAACATTTCCTTGGGATCTAAGTATTCCTAGACAGGACTACAGGTGTTTAGGGTTATGAGTTGCTCAGTGACAAAGAGCTCTGGTAGTGCAGTAGTTATGAATTGGGCTGCGAACCTCAAGGTCAGCGGTTTGAAATGACCAGCTGTTCTGCAGGAGAAAAATGAGGCCTTCTGATCCCGTAAAGACTTACAGCCTTGGAAATCCTTTATAGGTCGCTCCGAGTTGGAACTGATTCCATGGCACATAACCACTGACAACACTCTGCACCAAATAACAAATAACACAGGCACCCCCGTGTCCTTCAATAATTCATTTATGTGTATATATGTGAAATATGAAGACACTACCATCCCATGACAGTGCCAAACACAATGATGGGTTGGATGTTTTGGAAAGTGTCATGTCTGCCTCCAAATTTATGGTGCAGGTGGAAGGAAGTAAGACTTTATAGCAATTCTCAAAGGTGAGACTTTCTTTCTTTTTGTCTTTCCCACCAAAGCCTAGATAGGAATATAACTTCATCATCATCTTTGACAGGTTTTTTTTTTTTTTTAATCTCCAAACTTACGTCTTGAATGCATCATCTTTTGCAGATCTGAATTTTGTGTGGGAAGTTTTAAGCGCCTTAAGTCTGTCTTCTGCTTTTAGCACACATGACCAGTTACAACAGGCCCTGAGCCAATAGGGTTTGGCAGATACTCCAGGGTGAACCATAGATTCAGCTCTCACTTAGCTTAGTCCAGTCATTTACACTTGTCATTTCTATCCTGGGAGGAATTCCTTCACCTTACTACCAGCTCAGCCTTGCGTTAAATGCTTTAGGATTTTATTCACTGTTCTTGTGTAATTGGAGATTCTAATCTACCATATTGCTAGAAATGAAATTCAGTGTTTTACTGTTTGCAGAGTATTTTAATATATGTTGGTTCAGTGAAGTCTTCTAGCTGATAGCTAGTGTTGATACCATTTCACAGATAAGATGCTGAGGGTCTGAGGTTTGGTGGCTTCCCACAGTGATATGATTTTACATGGCAAACAGGACTGTTTCCCTTAAGGTAAGGGCCCATGAGTAAATTGGATAATAAATTAAATGTAAGAGAGAGAGAGAAAGAAAATCGGAGAGAGAATGAGTAAACAGAGTTGAATAGGGAGGAGTGTGGTTTCATGTACGCAGAACAATGTATCAAGCAAATCTGGGTTTCAATTCAAGATACATCCTTAATGTTTGAGCAACCTTGGAAAATCACTTTACCTATCTGAGCCTCTCTGCACCTAGCAACAACATCGGCGCCTCAGCTGTCTTAGCTTTAATGCTGGTTAGTAATACTTACAAACACACACACATACACACATTGTGGTTAAGTGCCATCGAGTCTGACTCAGTGACCCTGTACAGGGTTACAGGGTTTCCAAGGAGCGCCTGGTAAGTTGAACCGCCAACCTTGCAGTTCAAACTGACCTGACCTTTCAACCTGGTGCCTTATCCTACAGCACCATACCAGTACTCCTTATAAGTTGTTGTTAAGAGTCACTGAGTCAGTTCTGACTCCTAGTGACCCTGTATAGGGTTTCTGAGGAGCAGTTGGTGAGCTTGAACTACTGACCTTACGGTTCAAACCAGCCTTGTAGTCCAATGCCTTAACCCTCAGCGCCACACCAGGACTCTCTCTCTCAGCTTGTTATTTAAAATCGGAACTAACTGCAGTCGTTGTTGCATCCAAGGTAGTAGCAAATTTTAAAGTTTGGAGAGGAGGATCTTGTTTGGGAAAAATATCTTAGGGCCATCATCTTTGACTTTGAGATGTGAGGCGCAAGTGTTCACTTCTAGGGAATCTACTGGAAAAGAGAGAGAAAAATATAGAGAGAGCTGATTTGCTCAGCATAACAGGGTGAGAAGGATTTTTGCTTTCCCTGAGTCATTGCCTCTGGAGTAAAATGTGGAGGGACCAAAGTCCTGGAGAGAAAAGAGAGGAGTAATAAGTCCTAGGAATAAGGTAGATTGTGGGTGTCCTGATGTGGCACTGTAGGATAAGCACTGGATGGCTAACTGCAAGGTTGGCTGTTCAAACCCACCAGTCACTCCTCAGAATCCCTGTACAGGGTTGTTATGAGTCAGAACCAACGGGACAGCAGTTGACAACACAACAGTATGGCAGCAAAGGAGTCTCTGGGTGTTGCAAACAGTTAATGTGCTTGATTGCTAACCAAAAAGTTGGAGGCTTGAGTCCACCCAGAGGCATCTCAGAGAAAGACCTAGAGATATACTTCCAAAACATCAGCCATTGACTACCCTGTGAGCGTGGTACCACTGGGACGCACATGGCTTTGCCATGAGTCAAAACCATCCAATAGCAGCTAGTCCATGAAGGCAAAGCCACATTAGAAATTCCAAGTGAGAAATGGGCAATGGAGTTTTAGAGGAGTGATAACCAACATTGCACTTTTAGCTGTGGCCTAAGTTTTACAATGCTGTTATTGCCTACTATGATGCTATTGTTGTTGTAAGGTGCTGTTGAGTCAGTTCCAACTCATAGTGACTGTGCATAGGGTTTGAATTTGAACTACTGATCTTGCCATTCAAACTCACCTTAGGTCGAGGGCTTATTCTACAGCACCACATAACCCTAAACATTCAATAAAAGTGTATTTTCCATAACAGTTTAGCGCTAGTGGGCCCTGTCAGAAGTGAAGGAGTTGAAATTAATCCTCGTGGACTAGCAAGGGAACATGGCCTCCATCACATCAGACAGCCAAATCCAGTAATATCGGTAATTCGAATAATAGCAGTGGACATTCTGTGCTGGCTCTATGCTTTATGCAAATTAAAAAAATAATCTTAAAGTAACCTAAGGGAGAACATTATATTAATTTCTTTATAAGAGAAGATTCACAAAAGCCCAACAAGGACATAAAAAACTACGGCGTACCATTAATCATCAGGGAAACACATTAAAATAACATTGAGATTCTGCTAAACCTTTACCAGAATCAATAAAGCTTCAAAAGTCTGATTGCTCCCCATGTCAGCAGGGTATGCAGTGCCTGGACTCCTCTATCCCACACAGATTATAGATTGGAATCTCACCATACAAATAATGTAAGTGGATTAAACACTCCATGAAAAGATACAGGTTGATTAACTATATGGAAAACAAACATTCAAACTCAAAACTCACCTCTCTGCAGTCTAAATGAGGCCACTTTCCAAATGTAAAGGCATAGATGGGTTGAAATTTAAATTATGGTAATAGATTTACCACATAAATGCTAGGACAAGCAGGATGATTAACTATTTTATTTTGCCTGGGATGAGAGATTTTCCCAGAATGCCAGATTTTCAGTGCTAAATGAAGGATAGTCTCTGGGTTAATGGAAACTCTAAGAATAACTAATATCAGACGAATTATACTTAAATAAAAGAATTGTTACTGATTCTAAACAGAGTCCTATCCAAATTAATGATAAAAGAGTCTGTTAACTTGGGAGGAATATAAATCTTAAATGTTTATGCACTTATTAGCAGAACTTCCAAAATATATGAGGCAAAAATGAATCAATCTTCAATTAGCACAACATAGTTCACAAAGACAGTGTTCTACATCCTACTTTGGTTAATAGGTAGCTAGAGCAAAATCAGGCCTATTCTGGTTCTTTGGTATGGAAAATAGACATGTGAAGTTTTTTTTTTCCTTAAATGTTTTATTGTGAATTATGTGATAATTTACATGGGAGAACATTAATTTTACATTCATTCTATCGTATATTGTCTCATTGCCATGGTTACAATCCCCTCCATGCAATCCTTCCCCCGTGCCCCCCCAGGTGTTCAGCACACAGTCGCTCTCCCTCTCTGAATCTAAAGTCTCCAGCTGCTCCATTGCTCCACGTAATCATCTCTGGCTCCATTTCAGGCTTCACTGCTTCTCTGGGTAGGGTCCCGCTCTTTTGATGGTCCTAGGGACCTCTGCTCCTAGACTGAAAAGTTAATCACTCCCCTCCTTGCTATAAAATGTCTACCTTTACATTTCCAACCCTCACAATCAGTCCTGAAAACAATTATTCACTATTGTATCACAAGAGACCCATCTGCATTTCATTGCATTAGTCCCACCTAGTCAGATTGAGTACTACTCACTGAAGATTCTACCTTCCTCCAGGCCCTCTGGATCTAGGTTCCCTCTTGAAAGCTTGTAAGCCAGTCACTTATTGCCTTTGTAGCCCCCCGCCCCCCATTTTGGGTATCCAATGTCCAAGTTGCCCATCCCTGTCTACTCTGTGTGTGGAGGGGGTGGGAATGATTCTTGCTGTAAGGACTTGTTCCCTCTTTTGAGCTACTGCTTCCATAGGTGTAGGTCAAGTTCATCAAATTGTATGAGAATACTTTTTTTTTTTTTTTTTTTTTTTTTTTACTTCTGGTTGAACTCTGATCATCCAGTCACTGAAGCCAGGATAAGTGGGTATTATCTGCAAGTGTGGGTGTTCTTATGCATGTACCCTCTCTTCTTATCAGCTGGACACTTCACTCTCCACTCTAGTCCTCTGTGGCTATGTCACTGACTCTGGGCCCAAGAGTCCCCAGGTCTTGCCACACTGTTGGCCAACCAGGTCTTCACCTGGGTTCACAGAAGTCTATTGAATGTTATAGGGCTTAGCTCACCGCTTCATTGCTGTTTTTCCCTCACTTCCCCTTATCGGTGTCGAGCGTGGTCACCAATCACAGCATGTATTCCTGTTGAGTCTTAGTCTTGGAAGGGGGTTTGCACTGAGGGGACCCGACCACTTGCCTTGATGTTTCCTGGGCATGCGAGTTGCTTGTTCTTGTAGTAACAGTTGGTCTGCCTATGTTGTTTTATATTTTTCCTGTAGGTCTTTCTTTCAAGAAGTATCTTCTGTTCTTCTAGCCACTCCAGGTTGGTCTGCTTGTCCTTGCAAGTGGAAATTTCCCATTTCTGGAGATCTGGATGTGGTTCAGGCTTCCACCTACAGTCTTATGTATTGCCGAGGCTCCACAGGAAGCCTCCTTCACTGGGCACATTGTAGCCCCATTTTAGGCATTCCAATCAGGACATGTAAAGTTTTGACAAACATATGGGAAGTCAACTTTCTGGTAGTGTGAGATACCTGTGAAAGATCTAGGTAATACTCAGAAGACAGTTTATTTATTCATTGTATTATAAATATTGGACATCTAGGAAAAGAGGAAGCCCCCCAATGAGATGGATTGGCCAAGTGGCAGCATCCATGGACTCAAGCGTGGCAAAAGTAGTGAGGTTGGCCCAAGATCAGGCAGTATTTCATTCGGCTGTGCATAAGGTCGTTATGAGTTGGTACTGACTTGATGGCTAACAACAACAACAACAACAAGGAGGTACTATGGAATCTTCCAGGTATAAGCATCAACTGTAGGTCATCATAAAATAGGTTTTCTTCTTACTCAGAGCTGGTAATATTTGGAGGGTTTACAGCAAAATATCACATGATCTGACTTCGGGTTCAGTAGAATGTTCTGGTTGCTGGGGGTGGTTAGAGGGGGCATGTGGGAGCAGGTAGGTTAGAGGCAAGTCTGAGTCAAGTATTATGATGGATCAGACAAAGGAATAGTGAGGGAAGTGAGGAGAAGTGGTCAGAATTTTTATTTATTTAGAAGGATTTATGGGTGGATTGAATGGCAGGGGTGTGTATGAGCAAGGGAGATGGGCCCATAGAGTTGCTATTCTAGGTTCAAAAAGATTTTGGCCTGATGAATGTATATTTATTGACCAGAAACAGGGAATTAGACCACTAAGAATTCATAGAAGGGTAAAACGAGAAGGAAGAAAACAGGGATAATTAATTCCTCATTAGATATTGTTAAGACTATTGGCTGAGCATTTTAGGGAAATGCTGAGATCTTCAAACCATCGCAAAAATGAATTCCAGATGGCTTTAAGACACTAGATAATAAAATTAAAATTGGATAAAAATGGATAAAATGTACATCAACATGTGAATCAATTAACTCAGTGTTGGCAAGAATTGAGAGCATCCAGTACTCTGGTATGTTTCTTGTGTGGATTCAAAATTGTGTCCCACTTTAGATAAGCAAATTGTAGTGTAGTCATATATTAGAATACTGCTTAGCAATAAAAAAGAACAAACTACTGATACATACAATCATGATGATGAGTCTCATCAACATTAGAGTTAAGAAACTGGATATAAAAGAGTGAGTAATGTAAAGATCTACTTGTATGAAACACCAGGATAGGAATCACATTTATAGTGTCAAAGTCAGATTAATAGTTGCAGGCAGGGCGAGGTGTTGTGATTGATGGCAAAGGGGCAGGAGCAAACTATTCAGACTGATGAAAATATCAAGTATCTTGATTATGATGGTGGTTACACAAGTGTATACATTTGTCAAAAATGATTGATCTGAACACTTACATTGGGCGTATTTGGTTGTATTTAAATTATATTTTTATTTTGAGTTTTACAAAAAGATCAATAGAATAAAAACCTCTTGTGTACAATGATACAGAAAAGATGTAGGAAGAAAGCCAGAGAAGGATGAGATGCACTCTGTAATATTTTCTAGAACCCATTATTTTTCAAATCAATTATACTTTTAATAACACATATTTCAACCAGTGAAAAAATTGCCATAAATTCTGAAGTATTGTAATGATACTAAATACCAGGAAAGCTTCAATAACTTAAAAAGAATCAGGTGTGTTCTATATGAGTCTAGCATTCTTGTTGCTAAAATTTCAGAACTTTTAAAATTTAAAAAAAATTTTAGTACTACAAAGATGAGGCTTTATGTACCCCTGCAAAGATTTAAAATCTAAGAAAACCCTATATAATTGCTATGAGTCAAAAATGACTTGACAGCACTTAAGAACAACTACAAAGATAACTTACTGTTTTATACCAAATTCTATAGGTTTAAATAACAAT
>NW_006408538.1:6131743-6132820 GCF_000296735.1 Chrysochloris asiatica
TATAAATTGAAATCTTTCAAGAAAGTGAAGTGGCACAGGAGGCACTCACTCATCTCTGCCAAGAAATTTGGAAGGCAACTATCTGGCCAACTGATTGGAAGAGATCCATATTTGTGCCCATTCCAAAGAGAGATGACCCAACGGAATGTGGAAATCATCAGACAATCTCTCTGATATCCCATGCAAGTAAAAATTTCTAAAGGTAATAAAAAAATGGCTACAATCATGCATTGACAGAGAACTTCCAGAAGTTCAAGACAGAGTCAGAAGAGGCTGTGGAATAGGGATATCATTGCTTATGTCTGATGGATCTTGGCTGAAAGCAGAGAATTTCAGAAAGATGTTTACCTGTGCTTTATTGACTATGCAAAAGTTTTTGATTGTGTAGATCATGACAAGCTATGGACAACATTGTGAAGTATGAGTATTCTGGAATACTTAATTGTGCTCATGAGGAATCTGTACATGGACCAAGAAGCAGTTATTCGAACAGAACATGGGAACACTGAATGTTTTAAAATTAAGAAACGTGTGCGACAAGGTTGTATTCTTTCACCATACTTATTCAACTTGTTTGCTGAGAAAATAATCTGAGAAGCTGGGTTCTATGAAGAAAAATGTGGCATGAGGATTGAAGGAAGACTCATTAACAATATGCAGATGATACAACCTTGCTTGCTGTAGTGAAGAGGATTTAAAACATTTACTGATGAAGATCAAAGAGTACAGCCTTCGGTATAGATTACATCTCAATGTAAAGAAAACAAAAACCCTCACCCCTGGACCAATAGACAACATTCTGATCAATGGAGAAAGGATTGTAGTTGTCAAGGACTTCATTCTTCTTGGATCCACTATCAACACTCACAGAAGCAACAGTCAAGAGATCAAACGACGTATTGCATTATGCAAATCTGCTGCACAAGACCTTTTTAAAGTGTTGAAGAGCAAAGATTTCAGCTTAAGGACTAAGGTGTGCCTGACCCAAGCCATGGTGTTTTGAGTAACCTCATATGCATGTGAAAGCTGGACAGTGAATAAGGAAGACCATAGAAGAATTAATGCATTTGAGCTATG
>NW_006408538.1:6152926-6153901 GCF_000296735.1 Chrysochloris asiatica
AACAACAACAACAACAACAAAAACAACGTATGGCTCATTGATAAGTGTGTACCAAAAATTATAGTACAGTTTTAAATTTTAAGAACTTCAAAAGTAAAAATGTTATGAAATTTTGGAAACATCATTTGAAAGTTGAATTATTTATAGTTCTTTTGCACTTACTGAGATTTTTGAATTTTAAATAATGTGTTGTTAATTTTGTTTTTTCATTTCATGTGACCGAAGGTGACATTAACTGGAACAAAAACTTAAAAATTAATTTTCAAAATTCACAAAAGAATAGGAAAACATGAGGAATTTGAGTAAGTTAACTTTCAAGAGATTTTTTGGTAGGCTGTTAGTATTTACACTTCAGATGTCATTAAAAGTTAAAGCTGCATTAAAATATTTGGGGCATACTCTTGATGTTTTTAAGTGCCATCAAGTCAGTTCCAACCCAAAGCAACTTTGTGTCGGGTTTCCAAGGAGTGGCTGGTTGGTTTGAACTGCCAACCTTGCAGTTTAAACGTACCTTGTGGTCCAGCGCATTATCACTGGGACTACAACAATGAAAAAGATAAATAAAAATTCCCGTTCTCATAAAAAAATAATAGTTTTCTAATAATTCAGTACATAGTGTCCTTATATCAGAGTTTGAGTTCAATCATTATCCATAAATACTTTAGAAAACTTTCTAAATGCTGAAAATAAGAAACTGCATTTTTGGAAGTGACGGTGGAAGAATTTCTCTAGCAATATTGTTAGGTCATTTCACCTAAGAGTCCACAAAGGCCTTGGGATGATTGAGTTTGGGTTTTTGTTGTTTAGGTACATTCATGACAGCAAACCTCTAGTAGGCTGCCTAGCAATCCTGCTACAGTTCCCTATTGAACTGACTTCATTTCATTTCTTTCTTTTCTTCTCAAACCACTAACTCTCCCTGCATGCTCTGTGTGTTTTTTTATTTGCTTAGTTTTTTTGTTGCTGGTTTAGTTT
>NW_006408538.1:6154463-6155732 GCF_000296735.1 Chrysochloris asiatica
TAAAGATTTACAGCCTCAGAAACCCTGTGCAGGGTCGCTATGAGTTGGAACTGACTCCACGACACATAACAACAACAACCTTAAATGGGGGAGTATATAAAGGCACAAAGTGACTGGCTTACAAGTTTTCAAGAGAGAGTTTAATTTTAGAGTGTGTGTAGGAAGGTAGAATCCCCATTGAATAGTTTTCATCTTGTCAAGATGGATTTGGTGAAAGGAGATGGGGATATGATTCTTACAATTCAGTAGTGAATAATTGTTATCATGACTAATTGAGAATGTCACAACTAGAAAAGGAGAAGTTTTGTTACAAACAGCGGGGAGTAGTAATCTTACATTCAGGAGAAGAGCATGAGCATAATATGCGACCCTATCCAGAGAAGCAGCGACACCAGAGATGGAGGCAGAGATGAAGACATGCAGAGAACAGCTGAGGACTCTAGACTCATGGAAAGAGAAAGGCTATGTACTGGTGGCCAGGAGACAGGCTTGCAGAATGTGCCCTTTGGTTGTTAAAATGATAATATATTCCTGATTGTTTTTGTGTACATCTCCCCAACTTCCTGCCCCCCAAAAAAACTCCAGAGGGAATAGAAGCAAATACTGTTGAAAGATGATGCACGGAGGAAATTATAATCATTGCAGTAAAACTGAATTCTCCCATGTAAACTATCACTCAATTCACACACACACAAAAAGATAGAATCAGACTGTCCCATATTAAACATGTAATAACAACATAATAAGATAAGATGTTGTCATACTAACCGGACTGTCATGTTTCAAACAAATACAGTTTATTAGCTCTTCTTTTTTATGGAAAAATATACATTGCTTCCCTTCCAGTACATGAATATAAAAGACAAAAACAAGAAAAAAAGAAAAAAAGCTATTTCTTTCTCCCCCACCCCATCCACTTTTCTTACCCTTCTTTTTCTTTGTAACAGTCTTCCCTGTCACCCAAGTTTGCACAAGTCTGCACTGTACTCAGGGTGTTATTCAATTTTCATGTACTTGATTTTTTTCCCTTGTGCTTCCTATTTTGATTTATAATTTTATAGCACTGTTATCTGAGAAGATGCTTTGTTGCAGTTTGAGGTTTTTAAATTTATTGTGGCAAACCTATTTAGGAGAATGTTCCATGTGTACTGGAGAAGGATGTATATGGTACTGTTGTTGGGCTTATTATGCATCTGTGTTTTTGTTGAAATTTTTTCTAGTTGTTTTGTCCTTCACTGAAAGTGGTTTATTGAAATCTCCTACTATTAT
>NW_006408538.1:6156534-6172166 GCF_000296735.1 Chrysochloris asiatica
TAAATCTTTTTGATTTGTTCTTTTTCATTTTGATGTGAAAGTGTATTAGTTTTCTTTGGGTTACCCTGTCATTTATTAATTTATTCCCCAGTTTAGAAGTCTGTTTTATCTTGGAACTTATTTGATCTTTTATCTTTTGAAAGCTCTGTATCTATACTATTTCCTCCTTTTGTCTTGTAGTTATCTTAATTATAAATTGTTATCTCTTGTTCCTTATTTCCAGTCTTGTGGTTTGTTTCACTTTAAATACATCTATATCTAAATTGAGTTTTGGGTGATATTATCATGTATGTTAACCTTAGGTTGTTGTCTGCTAGTGTTGGTTCTCAATCCAAAGAATACCTTTTAGTATTTTTTGTAAAGTTGGTCTGCTTATTGAATTCCTTTAATTACTATTTATCTGCAAATGTCCTTATTTTGCTCTCCTATTTGAGGGACACTTTTGCTGGGTATATGATTCTTGGTTGGCAGTTTTCTTCTTTCAGGGATTTGTGTATATTGCTACGTTGTCTTCTTGGCTACATGGTTTCTACTGAGACATCAGAGCTTAGTCTTGTTTGTCTTAAAGTTCCATGATAGGTAACTTTTCATTTTTCATGAGCTGCTCTCAGGAGTCTTTCCTTATCTTTGAGTTTGGCAAGTTTGATTATGATACGTCTTAGTGATTTCTTTTGGGGGTCTATCGTGGTTGATGTTTCAGCTTCTTGAACATGTATCTACTCATCTTTCATGGTGCTGGAGAAGTTTTCAACATTTTTTTTCTGTGGATTTTATTGTCTCTTCCTGTTCCAGAAATCCAGCCACCCATAAATTATTCCTCTTTTTGGTATCCCACATAAATCTTAGGCTTTACTTGGATGGTTTCCATTTTGTCTCTGATTATTCTTCTAGTTGACTAGTATTGTGAGATTTATCTTCAAGGTCACTAATTCAGGCTTCCATTGATTAAAATCTATGTCTTTGTCCTTTCAATGTGTTTTCCATTTCTGAAATCTTATAATCTTCTAAGTTTCTTTTTGCAGGGTTTTTTTTTTTTTTCCAAAATTTCATTTATCTTGCCTTTTCTTGTAGTGTGTTCCTGATTTCTCCTAAGTGTTTTTCTGTGTTCTCTGTTTTTCTTGATCTTTTTCTCTAAATGTCACTTCTGAATTCTTTCTCAGATATTCCCATTATCTTTTCTTCCTCAGAAACATTTACTGGCTCTATATGTTGGACATTTGTTTGAGTCACTCTATTTTGTTTTTCATGTGAACTGAAATTATGTATTGTCTCAGAGACATTGTGGTATTATTGTGCATACATTTAATTGATGATTATATGTTGGTGTATTCTTAGGAGTTCTGGTATGGTGCTGTGGGTTAATGGGCTGCACTGCAAGTTTGATTTGAACCACAGCATTGGTAATTCAAATTCACCAGCCACTTCTTGGAAACCCTAGACAGGGTCTCTGTGGGTTGGAACCAACTTCAAGGCACTTAACAACAGCAACAACAACAACAACCTTCTTGAGGTCTCACCACTTGCCTCCTGGTGGATGTAATAAAAGAAAAGAAGCATGTGCCCCGTTCTCCATTCACCATTCATGAGCTCATTTTAGGGTAGGTTTGGCTGGTGTTGGCTACCAATCAGTTCTTATAGGAGTTGGTATTGACTTTTGCCCAGTGGGTAGAACTGCAGAGGTTATGCTATGTCTGGGCTGTGTAGGATTCTCTTTATTTTTGGGTGGGGCAAGAAGAGAACACATGAAGGAAAATAAAGCAAATAATAGTGAAAAAGAAAATAATAAAGAAGAAATACTTTTTAAAGCTGATAACAACAAGAATAAAAACAATATAATATCTAAGATAGCAAAAGACAGTATAATAGCATTATAGTAGATAAAAATAAGAGGAAAAAAAAAGTAGAAACCCAGGGAAAAGGAAAGATGAAAACAGGAGATTAGAGAGTAATAAATCAAGATCAAGAGAATAAACAAAACAGAAAGAGGAAGAAGTGGGAAAGGAAAAACAGAAGGAAGAAAAAACAAAATCAGAGGCAGAAACATAAAAAGAAAGGGAAGGTAAAGAGAGTTAGAAGGAGAATAAAGAATAAATAAAGAAAAACAACAAAAGGAGAAATAAAACAAAAAAAAAGCCATGCAAGTACTAGACCCAGAGAGAAAACTGGGGTTTTGGGGGGTCCTATTAATTAAGGAGCTCATCAGGTGACTGGAGGAGGGATGAGTTGGCAGTATATCTGGACCAAAGGGTCATTAGGGGCTGGGTCAGTTCAAGACCCATTAGGCAGCTTTTTGGGCTCTGTATATTTGGAGCAGAACTCACCCAAATCCAGGCATGGAGTTGGCAGTGTTGGCACCCACCTTGGTCTGCCATGACCCTCACCCTTGCGACTGTAAAATCCCTGGAAAGCAGGGAACTACTCTGCGGATGTCTGAGGGTGGAGGGTGGTCACTTGGGGAACAAGAAAGAAGCACATATTTCTTTCTGTTATTCCTTGGTGTGAATCTATGCTCCCAAGCTGCAGTCTCTGAAGCTGTGACAAAAATTCAAAATGGCTGTGCTGCATCTGACTGGGAGACCCTTCACCAGTCTGTCTCCTTCCTTTGCCTCCTCTACTCAGCCTCTTCTCCTAGTAAGTGTTTGATCCACTTCCACAACCTTTCTTCTGAAGCTCAGGGTTCCAGAATTGTCACCTGTGTGCTTCCTTTGGTCTCTCTGTGTTTGTGGTAGAGGGTCTGAGTAGCCTATCTTCCTAGTCTGCCATGTTGTTCTGAGTCATGTTGTCATTTTTATTCTCTCTGCTCATTTTATTTTTCTGAGAAATAAAAAACAATCAGATGAGAACTTACATGTCTTCCTGATGTGGAATCTTTTAACCAACCTGCATCTGCACACCTTTGTTCTGTCTTCCCTTCATTTCTGATGTTCAATTGAGCTGCAAGTCAACCTCTGGACTTGCACTGGAATCCCACCCTCTTTGGCCTACTGTGGACTTACTTTCTAAAATTTCTCCCCTTTCATCTGTATCACCACTTTTCTCCTCTTTATAGGATTTTCCCCATTAGCATAAAGCACACTATAATTTATTATAAAATTAAAAAAAAAAAGATTTCCTTGATTCTACATTCCTCTCTAACTCTTGTTGCCCAATTTCTTTGTTCCCATGTACAGTAAAGCTCAGAGAGCTGTTTATTTGAATTATCTACACTTTTCTATCATTGTTTCTTCTTGTTGTTGTTAAAACAAACGAACCAAATCCACTGCCATGGAGTCAATTCCAATTCATTTATAGAATTTCTGAGATTGTAAATATTTATGGGAGCAGGCAGCCTCAACTTTCTCCCAGGGAGTAGCTGGTGAGTATGATCTACTTACACTCAACCTTAAGGTTAGCAGCCCAACACCTAAGCCACAGGATCAGTAGGGTTTCTTGTTGTTGTTACTAGGTATGTCAATTTGTCTCCAACTTATAGAGACCCTTTTTGCAACCAACACTGCCTGGACCTCCACCATTCTCACAATCATTGCTGTTTGAAACCCGTTGTTGCAATAGCTAAGTCAGTCTATCTTATTGGGGAAAGGGTCTTCCCTTTTTTTTTTTTTTGCTGACCTTTTACTTTACGAAGCATCATATCCTTCTCCAGGGATTGGTCCCTCCTTATAATATGTTCTGGAGGTAGCATATGATCAAGAACCAATGGTGTTGAAAGAAGTCCAAGCTGCACTGAAGACATTAATGAAAAAGAAGCTTCTAGGAACTGATGGGACACCAGTTGAAATATGTCATCAAACAGATCTAATGCTAGGAGAGCTCACTGGTCACTGGACAACTGAGTGGAAGTGATCCACACACGTGCACATTCCAAAGAAAAGTGATCCAACAGATTGTGGAAACTCTCAAATAATATTATTAACATCACAAGTAAGTAATGGTTTGCTGAAGGTAATCCTATAGCAGTTGCAGTAGTAAATCAACAGGGAACTGCTAGAAATTCAAGCCAGATTCAGAAGAGTTCATGAAATGAGGGCTATCAATGCTTGTGTCAGATGGATCTTGGCTGAAAGCAGAGAATACCAGAAAGATGTTTACCTGAGTTTTATTAACTATGCAAAGGCATTCAACTGTGTGAATCATAACAAATTGGGCATAACATTGTGAAGAATTTCAGAATCCTCATCTGTGATCATGTGACACTATACATAGACCATTGTTTAAACAGAGCAGGGGGAAACTGCTCAATTTAAAATTCAGAAAGGAGGTGTGCACCCTTTCACTGTCCTTATTCAATTTGTACGCTGAACAAATTATCTGAGAAACAAGGTTGCACGAAGAATGAAGCATCAAGATTGGAGGACGACTCAGTAAAAATATGCAGATGATACAGCTTGGCTTGCTGAGGAAGATCAAAGACTCCAGCCTTTAGTAAGTATCACACCTCAACATAAATAAAATAAAAACCCTGGCAATGAAACCAATAAGGAGCATCATGACAAATGAGAAAAATATTGATACTGGTAAAATTACACATTTTCAAATGCCATGGAAGCAGCAATCTAGAAATGAAGTGCATCTATTGCAAAAGACCTCTTTAAAGGCTCAAAAACCAAAGTTGTCACTTTGATGATGAAGGTGTGCCTGACCCAAACCATGGTATTTTCAATTGCCTCATATGTACGTTAAAACTGGACAATGAATAAGGAAGACCAAAGAAGAATTGATTGTGATTGAATTATGGTGTTGAAGAAAAATATCAAATATTCTTGGACTTCCAGAGGAACAAACAAATCTGTCTTCAAATAGCTAGCTCTTCCATAGAAGTATTACTTTGCTCTATCTCAAGCACTTTGGACAAGTTATGAGGAGGAGTCAGCTCCTGGAGAAGACATCATGCGTGCTAAAGTAAAGTATCAATGAAAAAGAGGAAGTCCGTTAAGTAGATGGACTGACACAGTTGCTGTAACAACGGATGCTCAGACTTAGCAACAACCGTAAGGATGGTTCAGGGCCAGGCAGTGCTTCATTCTATTGCACATGGAGTTCCTATGAGTCAGAACCAACTCAATGGCACCTTAAAACAACAAGACAGAGTAGTTGAAGATTAGGAATAAATTCCTAATTCTGTAGCAACTTGCATGTATATGTGTGTGTGTCTGTGTATATTTTGTGAAGGAAGGAAGGGGGAATAATTGTACACATAGGATGGGTTGGTGCAAGGCAGTCCCTTGCTTCTAACAACAAAAGTGTGGGTATAAATGCCTAGAAGGGAGGTGTGTGCTATAACTAACTTAACATAACATACTATAGAGGAAGCTGCATTTAGGCTCAGATCAACTACTTAACTTCCCTTTTTATGTGTGCAAACTGAGGTCTAGTTGAGGTCAAGTCAGAGGGGTTCAAAGGAGTCACTAATATTGCATTAATTGTTAGTTACATTCATTTTGGCACAATCCATATAATGATATTGTCTTGAGACTAAAGGTCATCCCTTGGGTGGAACAGTAGTTGTTAGTGCCATAACTTCTTTCCTTTCCTCTGTATGCTTAACAAATAAGCCTTGGGTTTAGGGCCTAAGAAGGAACCCTGGTAGCAAAGTGACTAAATGCTTGGTTGCTAACCTAAAGGTTAACTGCTCCACTGGAGAAACATGTGTTAGTCTGCTTTCATAAAGAGAGTTTTGGAAACCCTGTGTCTTGCTGGATTGCTGTGAACAGGAGTCAACTTGATAGTAATATAGTAATATGTTTTCTTTTTAAAGGATCTGAATGATTTTGGCCTTTTGATGATTAGCGAGGGAGTGATAAACTGTCTCATCCTTGTCTTATTTGTTGAGTTAAACCAGGCACACTGAAACTGTTCCTGACATAAATAGATGTAATTTAATGATTAGACATCATAGCATTCTGTCTAAATAAGATAGATTTAAAAGTATTCTCCCACTTCTTATGATCTTCTTAGATTGTCATCTCTGCACAAGAGTAATCCCTCTTGGGACTTTTGTATAACTGGAGTCCGTTATTGATATGATACAGAATCCATGGGCTGGCTACCTCTGTCCAAGAAGTTTATAGGCTCTGGGACCCAGTTGGCTTTCTTTCTAGGCAACTCTGGACAGTATACTGTGATACTCTTTTAAATTTATGGAACCAATCTGCTTGACTGATAGAGGATAGAGGATTAATTATAAAAGGATTTAGTGAAGTGTACTGAGTTTTGGTCAGCTGAAAATACCCACTCTCCAGCTGTGAGCTGAGCATCTTTTCTCTCTTCATTCCTTTGTCAATTGACATGTTAACTTTTTAATGGATTGAGTTTTGTCAAGCCGGGAAGCACAGAAACCGATTATATTTTACTTGTCTCCAGCAGCATGCATTAAGTAGAGCCCAGTGGCGTGGTTTTGATATTTGGGTGGACGGTAGGGGGAGCTGAACATTAATAGACGCAAAGGTCAAGAGACCCAGAGTACGGAAGGTTTTGTTATTCTTTCAACATTTGTCACCAGATGCTTGTCTCAAATAAATCTGGATTTGAGAAATGGTTTTTAAGACTTGCTTAGATGTGACAGCTGTAAAAAGTCCCTTGTGAACTCTGAAAAGGCAATCTCAGCCCAGCTGCTCATGTTTAGAACTATCCAGAATAAAGTGCTGTTAGCAACAAATTCATCTCTCCCCCTCCAATGGCTTTGACAAATGTGTAGTCCCAAAGATGAGAGTAGGTTTCTTGTATTTTTGTTCTCCTGTATGGACTTAATAGGAGTCCTGGTATGGCGCTGTAGGATTAGCACTGGACTGAAAGGTCTGTTTGAACCACAAGGTTCATGGTTCAAACTCACCAGATTCTCCTCAGAAACCCTATATAGGGTCTTTATGAATTCGAACCAACTTGACAGCACTTAACAACAACAACATGGACTTAACAGGATTCAATGTACTTGACCACTAGGGTTATGCAAATGCAGTAATAAACCCTATGGGTATAAGCACATGACTCATCTTAGTTTGGGTGGGCTGAGTTTCTGTGAGCATCATGGAAGACAGACTCTATGGAGGATTTTAAGAGACAGAACTACATTAAGCTAACTAATTTTGTTAAAGTGCACAATAGGAATTTGGCTGTACACCTTCTCTGTTTTAAGGCACTCTTGGAGAATTTCCTGGAGGGAGTAGTACAGAGTTACTTTCAACAAAATATTAAATTCCCTGCACTCATTTGTGCATTGGTCTGTGCCTTTTATAAAATTGTAAATAAGTTGTTGGATTCTTTTCCGTATTCTTCATAAATTCTAGCACTTTATTATGAACCTTAGTTCCTCAGTTAACTTTGAGTGATACATTAGAAAGTTCCAGTACTTACACTGAGCTGAAAGGGAAGCCATGTCAGGATTTGGGACTTGAGATGGAGATGGGGAAGGTAGCTAGCTATTTTCTACATTCAATCTCCTTATTCTTGTGTAATGTCTAGTCAGTTTCATGCAGTGGCCCCAAGATAGGTTCTTCCTGTCTGTACCCCTGTATGACAAATTCTAATTATTTTTCATTGTCAAGCTAAAATACCCCTAAGAACTTGGCCAACATCTATCATGTCTGAGGTCAGTGTTTGAAGTCACCAACAAAAGACACTAAGCAGATGCAAAGAGGAAGAAACATTACATGGGATGGATAATATTTTACTCTTAGAAAAAAGAGATAGAATGAGATCAGTTTCAATTGTGAGCTCTGGTTTCCCAAGGCCAGTGACTGATCCTTCGTAGCGGATACAGGGCAGATGTTTCATGCACACCCTTCTTATGCCACGGCATAAGAGAGACCCTATTCCCTCCCATCTAGGAACAATATAGGATTGGGGTTGACAAGGTGCCATATGGTGCCTGTGCATGAACAAGAGACACAGAAAGTCACTATGTGCCCAGAATAGATAGGAAGGCTTCTTTGAATGAGGGAGAAAGAGAGAGAGAGAATGAATGAGTGAGAGACAGAGAGACCCAACTCCTTGTCTCCTTAGCAGAGAACGTTTTGAGCCCCAAACCTCTGCTTTGGTAGACTGGATAGGAAATGCAGAGTCAGACTGTCCTCACACACATCAGTTGAAGTTAACTTTCTCCATTCTATTCATAGAGCAAGGTTTCTCAACTCAGTACTGATTATTGATTTTATGTAAAGAATTTTGTGCTGGATCTTTCATGTTCATTGTAGGATGCTCAGTAGCCTCCTTGGCCTCTATCCACTAGATGCCAGCAGGTCTTCTCTAGATGTGACAATTCACAGTGTCTCCAAATATTGCCAAATGTCCCTTGGAGGGCAAAATTACACCCAGTTGAGAATCTGTCCTAGTGCAATTTCTTTGGAAACTTGTCACATTTCCTTTTGTCACAGTTCCATAAGAGAAAGATGAAGGTTTCTGCTTCTGCAAAGATATACAGCCTTGGAAACCCTATATAGGGTCGTTATGAGTCAGAACCAAATCAAAAGCACTTAATAAAAATGACCTACTATATTGTTATATACATTATTATATATACTTGCCTGTCAGATTTTAAACTTTTTGGGGTGAAAGTAACCTATATTCTTCAATTTTAATAAGTTCATTCTACCAAACTCTGTATTAATTTTCTATCACTGCATTACAAATGTCCATAAACTTGATAATTTAAAAACAGTACCCATTTAGTAGCTGTAAGTTCTATAGGTCACACATTTAGGTTGGTTGGTTTCTTTGCTCATGTGTCAGTCAGAATGGGCTCTTACCTGGAGATTTGGGAGGAAGACACTTTCATAGAGAATCTGGTCCTTGTGGTTGTACGTCTGGGGTCTTGTTTCCTTGTTGGTTCTCAGCATTCCTAGAGGCTTCTGACGCGGTTCTTTCTAATTTCAAGGCAGCAACAGCATGTCAAATCTGCCTGTGCTTTGAGTTTTGTGTCTTGTACATTCTTTTATGCCACCTCTGTCATCAGCTGGAGAAATTTGCGTGCATTTTTAAAGGCTTCTCCACCTAGATCATCTCCTCTTTAAAGTTCAACTGTGTCATAGAACATGCATCAGAGAATCTCAGCAGATCATATTCATACATTTCAGAGATTAGGGTATGTGGGATCTTGGAGGTCATCCCTAGAAATGTAGTTTATCACACACCAGCCACACACATCTTTGCACACAGTTATTGGCTGACACACACAGGCTTTATAGGGGAAAACAGAGGTCAAAATAAGCTAGTCATTGGTCACATACAGCATAAGGAAATTGGGAGCCAAGAATCGAGGGGATATAGAGGACACAAGCTGAAAGAAATATCAGGGAACAGTCTCTTTCTTTTGTCAGACTTTAATTAAATTAGCTTTTGATTATATTACAAGAGTAGGAGGACTCTTTCACTTTCCACCCAATTTTTGTTTGGATGTTGAGGCTGAAGGTATCATACACACACCAAGGAGGTATGAAAAGTTGTATTTTTTATATAATTGATTTATTTCAGGAGAGCAGGGCAGGGTTATCAAGCGGGCCCCAAATGGCTTAAGAGGGCAAAGAAGGAGACTGGCCTGAAGTTTTTATTGTGGCTGGAGGTAGGGCTAACATGAGAGTTCCTGTGCAGGGCCAGAGACTTGCCTGGTTTGAATCTCTCGATAGTACAAAAGGAGAGAGCTTCCTTATCAGCTTGCTCAGATGTGAGGGAGAAGAGGAAGACTAAGGCTTAATAATATCTGCCTGCAGTCAAATATCAATTCTTGAGTATATGACTGTAAGCTCAGCATCTTGCAGAAATAGAAGAGACTTATTAATTGGTGTCTTTGAGTGAATTTTGATTCACAACATTGTGTGACAGAGTAGGGTTTTCTGGTCAGATTGCCAGGTTTTACTCCTTTGGAGCCACTGGGGTAGGAGTAGGAGTTTGATCATAGACCTTTCAGTTAGCAAGCAGCTCAGCACTTAACTGTTGAACTAATTCCCAAAGTCTAGTCCTTGTCATGCCGCCCTTATTCTACATACAATTCCTAGTGGTTTCAGTTTTGTCTGATAGAAAGAACTTTGACTGTCAGATACAGGCCTGGGAAAAAGGACTTGCTAGTTATCTTCACTTATTTGTATGGCTAGTATGTGATCAAAGAAATAATTTTATTCTGTATTGATTTAAAGACAAGAATGGAGACCTGTGATAGTAGCAAGAGGCAAGATTTCATTTGGACTCTGAAAGTAGCCTGCTTGCTAGTGAGTTCCAGCTCTGTTACTCACTGAGGACTTTGATTTTCTCACATGTAAAACTAAGGTAATATCAATACCTATTTCATAGGATTATTGAGAGAAGTAAATAAGATTATATTTGTAAAGTACTTCAAATAGTGTCTTGTATATAATAAGCAGAGTTTAAGGTTCTGTTAAACTTTTTAAAAAAGGGTTACAGTGAGATAGAGTTTGACTGTAAGACTTACAAAAAAAAGATTAAAACTGTCAAGCAAAGCATGGGGGTGCCTTGCAAAGAAGACAGAGCTTGATCAGAGAGGAAGCAGGGGAAACAGAAAACGGATTTGGACCCTGATGACATAATTCAACTCCTGACTCAGCCTTTTGTTACCTGTGTCACCATGAGCAGGTCATTTAATACCTCAAAATCTCCTGGTCATCATCTACAGTATAATTTAGATGGAGAAATAGGATTGGAAGGGCTTAGTTTCCTGTCAAATGTTAGTCCTTGTTAGTTCCTGGAAGACTGGGAAGGAGAATCTGGTTGAGTTTGTCTTTGTCAATGACACCAGAGAAAGGATGTTTGTACTGAAGAAAGATTGGGATTCGAGAATACCTAAATTTTGAAATTCTATGGGCTGTTTCTCAAGTAGACTGCATGTCTAGGTTTGTGTTTATTAAAGGAGTTAATAAGGGAAGAATTGCTTTTTTTGACAGAATGAATTAGGGACTAAAATGAAATCAAACAATCACTGAGGACAGTTTAATGTATTTTTATGCAAATAAAGCACATGCTATGTAGTTTGGGGCAAGCTGCACAACCCCTCATCTTTTAGTTTCCTATGCATGCTGTACACACATTATTTGTTGTTGTTGTTGTTATTAAGTGCCTGCCTTCAAGTCAGTTAAGACTTATAGCAACCCTATATAGGGTTTCCAAGGAGGGACTGATGAGCTTGAACTGCCATCCTTGAGGTTCAAACTGATCTTGCAGTCCAGCGCGTTGACCCACAGTACCACACCAGGACTCCACAAATTATTTACATAGGCTTATATACAAAAAATAGTGTAGTGGTTACGAATCGGGCTGTGAACCTTATGGACAGCAGTTCGAAACTACCAGCCGCTCCGTGGGAGAAAGATGAGGTGTTCTGCTCCTGTAAAGATTTACAGCCTTGGAAACCCTGTACAGGGTCGCTATGGATCCGAACCGACTTGATGGCACATAACAAAAACAACAATATACAAAAAATTTGATACTTTTTCTATATATACATAATAGACACAATTTGTGTGGAAGTTATTTGCTGTTGCAGAGGCCCTTCTTCATGGGAACGGTAGCCTGTTCCACCCCAAAGTATGAGATTTCATCTTCTATGTACAGGGTCCGCTGTGGGTCAGAACCAACTCAACGGCACTTAACCACAATACAAACGGACAGTTGGACTTTTCATTTTCCTATGTGGTGCTTCAGATTGTTATGTTTAAAAATAAAGTATTTATCTTCAGTTAAGAAATCTAATAAAACTTTGACAGAGGTGTGAAATGTTGTAAAGCGTCTCTTCAACAAATCCATCTCAATAACACTTCCTGACAATCAGAAAACCTTCAGGGCCCCTCCTTAATGACTTCTGAAGTTTTAACAGATTTGTACTAAGGATGTGAAAATGACTGGAAATGGGTTTTAAAGTAGTGCTAACTTGTTTATTTTAAAATCCACTCTCAGATTCCCTTTTTGAAAGGGTTTGAGAATATGACTCGATTAAAATGCAGACTGATGTAGTGATTACGATAATGAGAGTGCTACTTGCCTCTGTTTAGAATTACTAGGGAACTACTCCAAGATACAACTTTATACAGGGGAAAATGTTTTTGAGAAACTTAGGATCAAGCTCCAGAGACAAGAGGGTAGCTAGAGAGCTATCCATAAGAGCTGGGTCATAGTTAATGATGTGAGGCCATGGGTACACATACCTATTATAGAAATGAACACCACTAGGCAATTTAAAATGATGGCATGTTTCTTAAACCTTGGGTGCATCAGCAGAATTAACTAAAGGAGAATTTTAAAACCATAGATTCCTAATCCCAGAGATTCTGATTCAGTACATCTGAACTGTGGACTAGGAATTTATAGTGTGTGGTGCTGTGGGTTAACGTGCCAGACTGCAAAGCCGTTTGAACTTCAAGGGCGGTGGTTCAAGCTCACCAGCTGCTCTCGGAAACTCTATACACTATGGGTTGGAATCGACGGCACGTAACAACAACATACAAATATAAATTTCCAGATGATTCTAATGATCAGCAGTGATTAGAAATCATTGCAAGGCTGCAACCTTCTGAAGATTAGGTTTGCATAGAAAAGGAAGACATTTTCTGACTTGATTTGAAGAATTGAGTCATGGTGCGGAATCTTAACGCACTTGATTTAGTCAATCCCAGAGCACTGCTGTCTCCGGGGTTCTTGACACCTAAGACCAGTTAGTAACTGTGATGTAAATGACTGGGAATTCAGAGACTAGATTATGTTCTCTGACATTGTTGCATTATTCTGCAGTTTTGTGATCACAGGGAATGGCTCCCTGTCCATATATTCTCAAATCTACCCTAGCCTATTCTTCTGTATTTGATAAAAACATATTATCATTAATGTTATGTATTACTGCACTTGAGATCTGCATCTAGTACAAATCTCTTCTATCTATACTATGACAGTAAACTGATGAGTTTAAATAACCTATAGGCAAAACACTGCAAGAATAGTGGGATCCTTCCCAAATGAAAGCAATCTGTGGCTGGGTCTTTTTCTGAGATTGGGATAAAAGAAAAGGCATTTGCAAGATCAGTCATTGAGTAACAGTCTCTTTGTTGCTAACTGACGTCGAGTTGATTCCTACTCATAGCTACCCTATATAGAGTTTCTGAGGAGAGGCTGGTGAGCTTGAATTGCTGACCTTGTGGTTCAAACTGACCTTGCAGTCCAGGGCGTTAACCTGTAGCATCACACCTGGAGTCCATCCCTTCATCTGCTGTGTTTTCTGCACTGTAGATACCATATCTGGAAACAGCTGAAACCACAGGTGGCACTACTTATTTAGGCCTTGCTAGTCTACTGTTAACCATCACGAGCCATCTGCTGCTTTCACTAGCCATACAGGACTGTTATACAGAGAATTTGTTGGCACCAACACTCTAGTCTTTAGCAAATCTTTAAATCAGAGCAATAATCTCTGCTTGCCCGCAAGGTATTCTGGTCGTGGTGGTGGTTGTGTGCCGTGGAGTCCGTTCTGACTCACAGTAACCTGTACAGGGTTTCCGAGGCTGTAAATCTTTACAGGAGCAGAAAGCCTCATTTTTCTCTCTCAGAAGAGTTGGTAGTTTCAAACTGCTGACCTTGAGGTTAGCTGCCTGACTTGTAACCACTACACTACCAGAGCTCCTTTCCAGGTATCCTGTACTGTTTTAAATGAACAATCTGAGTGGGTTCAGGCAATTCTAATAGCTCCCATTGAGCATGTCCAATCAATACTGGCTGAAGGGCAAACTTACACACCTTCCATTTTACAATGTTAGTTAGAGGGAATGTTCCCCAATTAGACATAATATCTGTATCAATAATACATTCAGGCAAGGGAGATGCAATTACTTCATACAAGATCTGTTTACATCTTTCAATTCTCATCCAAACTTTCACCTTAGTATTATTAACCATTGCAACTCCATGCCCCCTAAGGCCCCTTAGTATTTTATTTTCTGGTTTGGGGATTATAGTACACTGGTCTCTTATGTCCAGGAGTCACAAAAATGTCTCTTCACCACCCCAGGGCCATTTTATCCACACATGTGCATATGACCTTGGGTCCCCTGTTGGGGGCTGTACCAGAGACTCTGACCTCTTTGTCAACCCTGATCTTGATCAGGCATCTAAGCTTCTGCTCCAAATGGTCCCAGTTGGGAATTTCCAACATTATATTCTTTTGTAAATTATTTTAAACCTTAAAAACAGTCAGGGAATTACAGTTAAGAGGTATCCAACAACAAATTCTTTCTCAAGGGAAACAACTTTATGCAACTGAAATATTTCCTAATACAATTGCAGAACAAGAAACACATTTTGAATTTTTTCTCTTAAAATGTAAGTGATGCACACGTGCATTTTACAAATTATATAAATGCCTCTACAAGTAACAAAGACCTGTGTGGCTCCTTCTGTCTTGTGGCTTTCCATCATCTAAGTTGCTCAAACATTAAACAAGAGATACATTGTGAAAGTGTTTGTTATAGTAGTTAACCTAGTGTGGCTTACTTGGTATCCAAACACCAGAGCAAAATTAGAGGGTTGAATTCCTTTAGGGATTTATAGAAGAGGTGTAGGCCAGTGGTTTAATACTTGCATGAACAACTTCTTTGTAAACAAAAAACCTTTACTGGAGTTAAGGTCTAATTCGATCACTATTTTGTAGCTGTGTGACTTGGATCAGTTTCTAAACTTCTTTAAGTATCAATTTCTTATCTCTAAAATGAAGATAAATACTAATTAAGAACCTTTTGAGAATTCCTGTGAATGAAATACTATATATAAAGTTCTCCATGCAGTGTCGCTCAGTAAAAATAATGTACCAATAAAAATAATGTGTGGATAAAATGGCTTTAATTACAAGGCTATTTGAACACAGAATGTTTGAAATATGAATCTAGGAAAATTGGAAGTTGTCATAAATGAGATGGAATATATATATATCTTAGGCATTTGTGAGCCAAAATGGACTGGTATTGGACATTTTGAATCTAATGTTTATAAGGTTTGCTATGCAGGGAATAACAAATTGAAGAGGAATGACATAGCATTCTTCATCAAAAAGAACATTTGAAGATCTAGCTTGACGTACAGTGCTGCCTGTTAATACCACTATTATTCAAATTTTCCTATCAAACACTAAAGCTGATTATGATGGAATTGTAGCATTCTACCAACTTCTTCAGCCTGAAATTGATCAAACATGCAATCAAGACCTATTGATAATTACTGATGATTGGAATGTGAAGGTTGAAAACAAATAGAAGGATTAGTAGTTGGAATCGATGGCCTTGGTGAAAGAAATGGTTTTGTAGATCCCATGACAGAATTTTGAAAGACAAATGACTCATTCGTTGCAAATACCTTTAGAAAGTAACAAAAGGGTGATTATACAAGTGGACCTCATCAGTTGGAACACACAGGAATCAAACTCACTGCATCTGTGGGAAGAGATGGTAGCAAGACCAAAGCAAGGCCAGGGGCAGACAGTGGAAAAGACCAACTTCTCATAGGGCCGCTGAGGCAGCAGCTGAAGAAAATTAAAACAAGTCCCAAAAAACCAAAATGGGACCTTGAACTCATCCCACCTGAGTTTAAATACCATCTCAGCAACAAAGTGGATGCATTAGGCATTAAAGACTGAACACCAAAGGAGCTGTGGGATG
>NW_006408538.1:6173411-6175714 GCF_000296735.1 Chrysochloris asiatica
CTGGTATTGTCTGCTTTCAGCCGAGATCCATCTGACATCAGTGATATGAGTTGTTCTAGTTCTATGTTCTCTTCGGAATCTGATTTGAATTTCTGGCATCTCTCTGCTAGTGTAATGTTTCAGCCATTTAAAAATAATCTTCAGCAAAATTTTACTGTTAGATGATTCTAGCATTCTGTTGGGTCACCTTTCTTGCTTGGATAATTCCAAGAGTATCCTAACTAATCTCCCTGCTGCTATTCCTTTCTCCTTTCTAGTGTATTCTTGGAGTCCTGGCATGGCACAGTAGGATAAGCGATGGAATTTTAACCTCAAGATTTCCTGTTCAAACCCAACAGCTGCTCCTTTAAAACTTTATACAGGGTCATTATGAGTTGGAAGCAACTCGATTTCAGTTGACAACAACAACAAATACTGTAGACTACAGTCTTCCATAAACCAAGTGTGTTAATATATAATCTCTAATGCACAGTACAAAGAATCAGGAAAGGATAGAAAGGTTAGAAGGACTGATGTCTGTCCTCAAAGAGTCACTAGTTTCGGTGGACCACTGAAGGGCAACCCAGTAATGATTATGTGCTTTTGGGGGTGTCCTGGTGTGGTACTGAAGGATAAGCACTGGACTACTATCCACAAGTTCAGTGGTTCAAACCCACCTGACACACCTCAGAAACCCTACACAGGGTCACTTTGAGTTGAAATTGACTCAACAACACTTAGCAAAAGCAAAAAATGTTTTGTGGGAGTCCTGATAGAGTGCTGTAGGATAATCACTGGACTGCTAATCCTACAACAATGCACCGGGACTCCCATAATGCATTGTTGTTGCTTTAAGTGCTGTTGAGTTGGTTTGGACTCATAACAACGTTGTATAGGGTTTCTGAAGAGCACCTAGTGGCTTTGAGCTGACAATCTTTGGAGAAAGTCTCAACTTTCTCCAATGGAGTGGTTGCTATGGTTAGAAGTTCAATGCTTACCCTGCAGTACCACTAGGGCTTCTACACTACAGTGCAAACATCATTTTTATATGCACTGGTTCTTTATATGCTAGGAAACCAAAAATTTATGTGACTCACTTTATTGCCCTGCAGTGGGCTTCAAAATGTTCATGAGAAAATTCTATAATTTTTCAATTCCAATAATTGCTTTATTTTGGTTGTCTAGAACCCAAACCACAATATCTCCAAAGTATTCTTGTCCATATGTATTTTTTTCTTAATAAAGGCCAGTATGCAAACTGGCTGATATAGTTACAAACCAGACTGCCCTTGTATTAAGGGTGTGTTTGGTCATTTTAGTGTACTATTTGGAGCCTTATAAATAGCTTCAGATGTTAAATTACTCTCACAGCATATAAGAGAGGTGGGTTGTGTTGTATCTTCAAGGCTGACTTTTTTTGTGGTAATTTTACTCTGTCAATTATCTCTTCATCTCTTAGCAATTTCATTTCCACCTAGACATCACAATATGCAGAAGAAAATGCAGGGAGGTGATAAAACACAGCGCTTAAGAATCTATTTGAGCTTCTGAGAAATCTGGGGATTTTACTATGAACTGAGCATGGCAAACTGAAACACTAATCAGACTTCTATTTAGCAATTTTTAAGCTTTTGTAGGGTTTGGAATTACAGAGGTATCACTGAGGAAATTCTTATTCAAGAGACAAGCAAAAAAAATTTTTCCCCCTAAACATGTGTAAAGACATATTTTTTCTTGTTGTTAGCTACCAGGCACTGCGCTAAGAGTTTTTTACTCAAAGATGTGTGAACAAGATCTAACTTCTTACAGAAAATTCACTTATACAAATGTTTACAATTTAAAAAGTGCTGTAATAGAGAAATCTTCAAACTGTGTAGTGCTGTTGAAGCTCTGAGTCGTAACTACATGCTGCTGTGTCAGAGGACAGTGCTTGAGGAAAGGATGAGTCAGCTGCTTCTTCAAAGGCAAATGGGAGTTTGTCGATGGAAATGAGAGTAGCAGGCTTTGTAGACAGTGGAGACAGGATGTGCTAGTACCAAGTCCCCAACTTGCCTTTTTTATTTTTTAAAAACATTAAAATATTGGAGGTGGGGTTTGATAGTGGACTAGGCATAAAGACTGTGCGATCCCTTTTCCGCAAAAACATGAAAAACTGGATGAAACAGATTCAGTGGGCAGTCCTGGAACTCTGAACTTCACATAAAGGGGTTAATAAGTGGATAGAGTGCTTATTAGAAGAAATATTTGAAGGAGAAGCAAGAAAGGAGGTGACTTCTGGTTTGGGGTAGCCAACATGTCCCACTGTAACTATTTTGAATAGGAGT